>NC_056727.1:123217368-123452368 GCF_019279795.1 Protopterus annectens
AGGCTGTATGGACTGCCTTTCCCTCATCAATGGCCTTGGTGACTGTCTCGAAAAAGTCAACCAAGTTTAAGAGGCAGGATCTGCCTTTGACAAAGCCAAACTGGGTTGGATCCAAAGTCTGCAAGTTCCCTGTGTCTTTATTTATGAGTTCCATTATGATCCTCTCCATGGCTTTGCAGATGAGGCTTGTCAAGCTAATGGGGCGGTAATTTCCAGGGTCTGTGGAGGCACCGCCCTTATGAGGTGGGACCACAGTCGCCGTGAGCCACTCCTTGGGTACGTATCCTGAGGTGAGGCTAAGATTAAACAGCTGTCCTAACTGTGGGTTTAATTCCTCGTTGAGTTCATGAAGCACACAGCCGGGGACACCATCCGGTCCCATGGATGCTGTGTTTTTTGCCTTAGTGAGGGCAGTTCTCACCTGGGCATTGGAGATGTTTGGGGCTACAATCCTCTGGAATAGATATCTCTCCTTTTGGGGGGGAGAGAAGTTTGCACTGAACCTGTCAGCCAGTATGTTAGCAATGTGTGTAGGTTCAGTAATTTTCACATCATTTTGAACTAATTCTGAGCATATCTGGGAGTTTCCTCCTAGGTTTCTAACATAGCTAAAGAAGGCCTTATGATTGTCTTTAGAGTCCTTGGCGATTTTTCTCTCAAAATTTGCCTTGGATGATTTTATGAGAGCTCTTAGTTTTTACTTATAATGATCAAAGGTGTCTTACCTTTCAAGGATTTTGCTCTGTCTTGTAGTAGCTTCCTCCTTTTGTTGTAGAGCTTGTTTATGGCTGGGGTCCACCAGACTGGACGCTTGCCTTTGGTACAGAGAGTCTTAGTTTTGTTTGGGATTGCCTGATCCATGCAGTCCTGTAGGTGCTGGTAGAAGGCATTTGTAAGTGATTCAGCGGTTTGAGTAATGTTTACCACTGGCTCAGGGGCCTTATAGGAGACCACACTAGTTTTAGAAGTGTGAAATCGGCTTTTGAGAAGTTTTTCACTGTGGTCTTTTTGTTTCAGGTGGGGGCGGGATGAGGACCTCCAGCGAGATTAGTTTATGATCTGATCTCACCAGTGAGGTGTATACTTCCGGTGTTGAGCATTTTGATCCCATGTTCATGATGATGAGATCAAGTATGTTTTCTCCTCTTGTGGGGATGGTGACTAGTTGTTCCATGGCATTTGAGTTTATGAACTCCAGGAATCTTTGGGTTAGAGTGTTCGGGCTTGAGTAGTGTTCCCAGTCTATATTAGGGTAGTTGAAGTCACCTAGTATGATGGTGTTTGGAGTTACATTTATCCCCTCCAATGTTTTCAGGAAGGCCATGTGAGGTTCCTGAGTTTGAGAGGGTGGCCTGTAACATGCTACAAATTGCAGAGCAGTCTTGCCTATGGTTAATTGCACCTGGATGGTCTCCGATGCATCGTGCATTGCCACCAACCTTGAGGTGTGGGTGTCCTTTATGAATATGGACACCCTCCTTTCTTGGTGTTGTCCGGATTTTGGGGCGGAACGCATGATATGAGGTGAAACCTGTTAGTGCTGGGGTGCTCTCAGGAGCCTTGAACCAGGTTTCTGTCACAGCACAGACATCGATGTTCTCCATATTGAGAAGGGCCTCGAGTGCGTGCATCTTGAGAGTGAGACTTCTGGCATTGAGCAGCATTACCCTTAGTTTTTTCCTTTTGGTGTTCTAGGGTGGTAGGTTTAGAATTTGAGCCTTGCCTAAAAAGGCACTATGGGGGTGGCAAGAGCCTTTGCCAATATCCGGAAGCCCAGGGGTGACAGGTGCAAGCCGTCCCTTGCAAAGCAGCATGGCTTGTCCAGCATGTCATCCCAGGCAGACAGACATTGGATCCCCTTTGAATGACACCAGAATTTAAGCCAATTATTAAAGCTGATCATCTTATCACTGTATTGTGGCATCATTCTAGGTGAAGGTAGGATACTGCTCAAGGTCAGGGTCATACCTGCCTAAGCTACATAATCAGAGAGCTCCTCGATGTCCCTTTTCATGTAGTCCAAGGAGGTACGTCTCAGGTCGTTGACACCAGCGTGGACAATGACTGAGTCGTACTTGTACCTGCTGTTGAGAGACCTGAGTGCTTGTGTTATGTGGCGGATTCTAGCACCCGACAGGCAGCTTACTGTGACCTTCTCCTTACTCAGTCTGGTGAGCGGGACGTCAGTGTGTCTGACTATGGAATCACCAATGACAAGTGTGTCTGGCATTTTGTTTGGCCTTAAGGGCTGTGACTGTTTGACACTCTGACTGTGTGGTCTATGTGTTGCATGTGTTGTGTCGTGAGGTGGTAGTTGTTTGGGTGTCTGCTTTGGTGGCCTCTGCTGTTTTGGTAAATTTTTGATCAGAGCCTCCGAGTATGTCTTTGTGTGAGTATGTGTATGATTTGAAGTTGTGATGGTACCATGTGTGACTAGGTATGTATTGTGTGTGGTTACCTTCTCCTCCTGTCTGGTCTTGCCAGTCCTATGTTGAGAGAGCTCAGCCTCCAGTTTGGCCATATAGTTGCATCTCTCGCATGTATTTGTGTTTTGTGGGAGAAGGAGAGGATTGTCTGTGTACATGAGGCAATTGTAACATTGCCTCAATATTCCCAGGTTCACCAGTTGAGCTGGAGAGGACACTAGCAACTGATCCCTCGACATACTAGAAGTAGTAGATAAAGAGACTTTCAAAGGACTCTGGGGGAAGTGGGTTTTAGGCTGGTGGGGTACTATCTATAATAAGAGTGCTTTATCAAGGTGCAAGTACTGTAGGAGTAAGTGCTAGGCTTTACAGATAGAGAATAGTCTACTTGGGAATCAAGTAGAGATGAACTTTTCAGTTATAGGATATGCTGGTTAGATCAGCAGTACAGCTCGAGGAAGGTAGTTCTAAGGGAAAATTTGAAGAGTGGAATTTAGATGGCCCGAATAGTTTAACCTTGTTTAACCGCCGCTGCTCTTGTGTGCAACAGTGGCAACTCCGTTCATACCCTCATTCACCCATCACAAATTGGATATGCAATCCAGATCTAGGGCCTCTTTTGGTTCAGCTGTGCTCCCGAATATCCTTCCATGAGGCCTCCAAGTACAAAAGTAGCTGGAGACTGTCCCCACTCTGTTGAGGAACAGATGGAAAAGACAACATCAGATATAAAATTTATGTACTCACCATAATGATAGATCTGTGTTATCTGCTTTCATCCTTTCCTCAACTTCCCTTCCCATCTTCTCCCTCCTTATTTTGTTTTGTTGGCAGTATAATCTGTTAATTTAATTTCATTCTGAGATGTATCTAACTGACCAACTTCTGGCTCCTGAAGGTATTGTCTTTTTCTGTCTCTCTTTCCCCATACAGGTTACCACTCTTTAACTCATCTACCTTTCAAGGTAGCTAACAAATATATTTTATAATTTACATCGCCTTTTCTTTAGATGGGCAAACTTAATCTGAAGTAGCTTGTTTTGTTCACAGGGATTATGGGTAGGGGAGAAGCCCAAACACTGGATCTAAAACTTGTAAGTGGCCATGGCCAGATCCAGCATCTGATCTGAAACCCATCCCTTGAGGAAAGGATGGAAACAGACAACACAGATCTGTCATTATGGTCAGTACATAACTTTAATTTTCTGTTACACATTTTGACACAAGGGCAGTAGAACATAAGTGGAATTCCACAAGGACCAATGCACACCATAGTGGCATAATTCAGTACATGCATACGTATGAATCAAATGAACACACAGCACAACAGAAGCGGTTTAATGCAGAGACTTGTATGTGATCTGTGCAAGACAACATTCACACCCATTATTGTTACATATCTTTGCCTTTATCTATATTTACAGAAACTCCCTCCCATGGAGTCCAAATGGAGAGATGATAAATCAGCAAGCAAAGGAGAGTAGTATTGCTGGAACTGAATTAATCCTCAAGTCTTGGTGAGTACCATCATAGGATCATAGGAAGTTACTAGGCTATTGGCCCTGAGGCCCTTATAAGCCTAGCCAAGAGTTTAGCCCATGCATAGACAAATCAGCACCTGATGCCCCTGTCCAGCAGGGACACGGGTGGAATCCCAGGGATGTATTTTCTATTTCCCATCCAGTTATCTAGATTGCACTTAAAAGGGGGTAAAGAGGTACTCTGCTTGACATGAAGAGGGAGTTTATTCCATAGATGGGGGAGTCTCTGGGACACAAATCTGTCCTGCCAGCAAGTACTGTTGATGTCACAGACCGGGTTGAGGCCGCGTGTGTGGGTTACTCGAGTGGAGCTTGACTTGCGGATATGCAGTAGTCCCATCAAGGCAGGGTCCAAGATTGCCTTGTATGCCAGACAGAGGTCACCTCTGAGGAGTCTGTATGAAACAGAGTAGAGGCATAGGGCTTTTAGCCTATCTGTGTATGGTAGATTTTTGAGGCCCTGGATTCTCCTGGTGAGGAACCTCTGTGGTGTCTCCAGCTGCTGCATGTGCTATGCGAGGTACATGTCAAATGGGGCATTGTACTCCATACTGGGCCTTATAAAGGAAGAATACAGGGACGTTATGACCTCCTTGTCCCCGGATGAGATACCCTTACTTATAAGGTGGGCCATGTAGAAAGCTTTCCGTACAATGGAAGCAACATGATGGTCAAAATTCAGGCTGCTATCAATCTGGGTGCCCAAATCCCTCACAACTGACTGCATGCTTAGAACGGTGTTATTAATGTGATAATTTGTGGGGACATCTCTTTCCCCAAAGGGGATGATGATGCATTTTTTTTGTATTCAGCTTGAGGCTATGTTTCTCACACCAGTCATTTGTTTGGGTGAGACCCTCTTGGAGGATGTCCACGTCACTAGGGGAATTGATGACAGCTCCCAACTTGCAGTCATCTGCAAACTTGGTCAGTCATAGCCCACTGGTTTTGGCCTGTACCTCAGAAAAGTATATCCCAAATAACAGAGGCCCCAAGACCGAACCCTGGGGTACGCCACTCGATATGGGTCTACTGCTTGAGGTGGCTTCCCCTATTTTGACTTGGTGAGTTCTATCAGTAAGCCAGTTGGCTACCCATCTGGTAACCTAAGGATTGATGCCTAGTTGGTTTATCTATTATGCCGAGTGGAGAATAGTGTTGAAGGCTTTGGCCAGGTCAAGGTAGGGAGTGTGCACTCTGTCTTCCCCTCACCCATGGCTTTGTTGACTGTCTCAAAAAAGTCAAATAAATTTAGCAGACATAACCTCCCCTTGACGAAGCCAAACTGTGTGGGATCGAGTGTGTGGAGGTTGCCAATGTCCTTGTTTATGAGGTCCATGATAATCCATTCCATGGCTTTGCAGATTAGGCTAGTTAGGCTTATGGGTCTATAATTTCCTGGATCAGTGGATGCTCCACCTTTGTGTAAAGGGATGACAGTGGCTGTCCTCCACTCAGCTGGGACAAAACCAGTACTCAGGCTTTGGCTGAATAGGGTGCCTAATGGTGCTGCAAGTTCCTGCCTGAGTTGATGTAGGATGCAGCCTGGGAAGTTATCAGGTCCCATGGAGGTTGTATTTTTTGCCTTTGAGAGAGCAGTGATAACCTGATCCCTAGATATAAGGGGAAGGGGGCAGGTACTGGGAATGTCCTGATTTACTGATGGGAGACAGCAAGTTGAAATTTTCACTGAATCTGTCAGCCAGCAAGTTTGCTATATCTACGGCATTTGTATATGTCATGTCCTTGACCATCTGTTCTGAAGAGATCTGGATGCTACCTTTGAGATTACGGACATATGTGAAGAAGGCCTTATGATTGTCTCTAGTAGATGTGGCCAATTTGGACTCGAAGTTTGCTTTGGAGGATTTCACTAGTGCTCTTATTTGCTTGTTTAGGCTAAGGAGAGATTGCTTCCACTTGAGAACCTGCTCCTTCTTGGTCCTGGTCAGCAGTTTTTTTTCTTCTGTTATAGAGTTTATTTATTGCAGATGTCCACCAGACAGGTTTACTCTTCCTTGCGGAGGATGATTTAGTCCTATCAGGTATTCCTGATTCCATGCATCTATATAAATGTTTGTAAAGTAATTTGGTATAGTTTTGGATACTGGTGCAAGTTCCTAGAGAGGGGAAGGGGGCTGTAAAGTTGTTTATACCATCCTTCAGGAGGCTGTAATCAGCTTTGGAGAAGTTTTTTTGATTGACCCTAGCTAGAGGGGGGTCAAGGGAGATGGTGACTTCAAACGTGACCGCTTTATGGTCAGATCTTACAAGGCAGGATGATACTGCAGGGATATTGCAGTGGCTGCTCATGTTGGTTAGTACCAAGTCCAGGATATTATCATCTCTTGTGGGGGTATCGACCAACTGTTCCAAAGCATTTGCATTTACAAAATTGAGGAATCTCTGGGTATTTGTGTTCTGGCAAGAGTTTCCAGTCTATGTTTGGGTAGTTAAAGTCACCCAGGATGCTAGACAGGAGTCCAGGGAAGTAAATATTGTGGCAAGAAATAACCAGGGAATTATTATGGCTAGGCTTGTATAGGGCCTAGGGCTGATAGCCTAGTACCAACCTATGAACCTGTAAAGGGTTGAATCTTTATAGATTCAAAGAGGTCTAGATGCAGTCTGAGCATCTTGGGTCAGATTTGGGGGCGGGTAGCTAGCTATTATTTGTATAGGGGTCTTGTCAATAGTTAACTACAGCTGGAGTGTCTCCTGTGCGTCATACTGTTTGACCAGTTTGGAGGTGTGTATGTCTTTAATATATATTGAAACTCCACTGCCTTTGGCTTTACTTTCCATAGTTTGGAGTCTGAATGTATGCTAGGATGAGTAACCAGGTAAGGCGGGGTTCTCTCTACAGCTTTGAACCAGGTTTCTGTGACCACACAGATGTCAGCATTTTCCAGGGTTAGGAATGCTTGCAATTAGTGCAGTTTCATGTTTAGACTCCTGGCATTTAGCAGCATGACCTTTAATTTGTGTTTTGTTGAAATTTTTACGTTGGTAGTTTTAACTTCATCACTTTTCCTAAAAAAGGCTTATAGAGCAGGCAAGAGCCTTTACCAGAATCCTAAAGCCCAGGTGAGACTGATGGCAAAGCATTATGGTCTGTCGATCATATCTTCCCAGGCTGTCAGGTACTGGATCCCCCTGGAATGACACCAGAAACTTAGCCAGTTGTTAAAGTCAGTCATTTTCTGTTTGTATTCAGGCATCATTCTGGATGATGGTAGAATGCTGCTTAAGGCTAGGGACATACCTGCCTGGGACACACATTCAGCAAGTTCAGTTATGTCTGTCTTCATATAGTCCAGGGAGGTATGTCTCAAGTCATTCACACCAACATGGACTATGTATGACAGAGTCATAACAGTACCTGTTGTTGAGAGACTTGACTGAGTGCATGATATGGCGGATTCTGGCCCCTGACAGACAACTAACTGTGGCTTTCTCCTTATCCAGCCTGGTGAGAGGCACATCTGTGTATCTCACAATGGAGTTACCTATGACTAATATGTTGGGTTTATGGTTAAGCCTTAGTGGTTGTGAAGTATGAGTGGTATGTGGTGTGGAGGGCTGTGGAGATCGCGTGTGTATTTGCCTCGGAGGTCTCCTTTGTTTAGGTATGTTTTTGTTGAGGACCTCCACATATGTGGGTGTGTGTTGTGTAGGTGTGGGTGGTGTTTGTTGAGGACCTCCACATATGTGGGTGTGTGTTGTGTAGGTGTGGGTGGTGTTTGAGGTGTAGTGATTGTGTTGACATCCTTCTCAGTGCCAGATATGCTGGCTTGTGAGGGAGAGAGCTTGTACTCTAGGTTTCTAATGTAATTGCATTTCTCACAAATTATGTTCCTAGGTGGTAGTAGTAGTAGGTGGTTATCTGTGTACATAAGGCAGTTGCTACACTGCCTCAGGATGCCCATATCAACCATACTGGCAGGAGAAACTGTAGGAAATTGTCCATTCATATTTTTCAGAATCTGAGAGAAAAGGCCAGTGACAGCTAAGGGGTTAGCCTAAAGCCCAAGTGCTTAAACCAAAACTAAGTGGCTTAGAATAACACTTACAATTTAAAAAGCCTATAAACAAGCAGTAACAAATGCAACAGAATGGATGCAACTGAACACTTTAAAGAACAAGCTGCAGCAAGTAGCAGAAAAAGCAAGATGAAGTAATGAGGTGGACCCTGTTTTTCAGAAAATCTCAACAAAACAAAACTGATATATAGACTGTATTTTTATATAGCATATATCATGGACAGAAGTAGGTTAAAAAATAAAAAAGATAGCTGGGTGCACAAGTCCCAGGATAAAAAAAGTGCCCAATCCTGGTGTGATATAGGGAAATATTGCCAGCCCAGCTATCTGGAATTTTGTAAATAATCCTTTGTCATTTGTGAATATTGATATGATTTATACAGAACTGTATGTTATGTACTGAGCTAAAATGTAACCACAGCATATCCTGCTGACTTAGAACAGAAATACATATAAACAATATACCTGTGCAAATGTATGTTTTAACAGTAAAAACTAGAACATAAAAGGGTTAACTTACAAAACTTCAAGAAAATAAGTCGAAATTAAGTTGCTTTATGATCGTGCTATAAAAGTTATCTCTCAGTTTCAGTGTAGCAGACATAATGATTTGAGCTAGAAGTTTTTGTATTGTCTTGAAAGAGAATTATTTACTAGGTTTAAAATGTAAAAGGGTTTTATTGTTTTACAGCTTCCAGGATCTGCAAATATCTGAGAGAGATGTATTTTTTAACACAAAGATGTTAAATTCTGTTAGTTTTCTGTTTTAGCCCGGGAACTGAAGTCAGATGACAAAAAGTGATGTCATCCAAACTAACCCAGCAGAAATATTTGATACTGATTTAAGAACTCTCTCAGAGAAAGACTGTGCATTTTGTCTTGGACCTAGCAAGAACATCCACTCATCATCGCCATCTGCACTTGCCTTGCTCTGTAAGTAAGTTTTTAGGGCATAGTAACTCTTTTAGCTATTGTTAGGAATATAGTAACGATTAGTGTAGATGTTTTCTGTATTTATTTGAGACTGTCCTGCAATGTTCTTTTAAATACTTCCTGTGATTTTGAACTCTGAAGTTACTGTGTTGAGTTACTGAGTATTGTCTTGTTCTGTTATTATTTATTATTAAATATATTTAAACCTATCTTTGTGGCTGATATTTGTGAGGCATATTTAAGCTCTTAGAGTACTTGCATATGCATTTGGTGACACTGTACAGGTTACTCCTAAATAGCCTTGCAAGTCTTGGTCAGACTACCATTTGGATAATAGTAACATTACACAGTAGGATTGGACACCCTTTGTAAGGGCCTTATAGTAGCTGATAAGTATGGGTTGGTGGCAGTGGAAACTACCTTATAGTCTGAGGAGAAGGGGGCATAGTTAGTAAACCTGTGCCAGCCTTCCCCCAGGTGTGTGTGTGTGTGTGTGTGTGTGTGTGTGTGTGTGTGTGTGTGTGTGTGTGTTTGTATATAAATCAAATCTCAAAGTGTGTGTGTGTCAGCTACTTGGGCAGGGACACGAAGCACTGGTTGGACAGAGAGGGTGCTGGAGGTCTTGGCTTGGCACCTCAGCTGAGATCTTAACCCTATAGCTGTGCCAGTGGGGAGTCTTATTGAGGATCTGGAGAAAGAGGGAGAAACCAGCCCCAAGGTGACTATGATCTCTGTACGTTCTTAAGGGAAATTGCACTTTACTGTGTGTGTACTTGTAATCCTCACAGTGTGTATGTCCCCCACTGTTGCCAGTGGTGAGGATTGAGGCTCCTTGATTACTGGGCCAGTGCCTGGTAGGTACACTAGTGCCAGGACTGGTAAGGATGACAATGTAGAATCCTCAAGGCAGGAAACATTCCTACAATGGGGCTAGGTCAGGCTCAGTGGGAGGATGGCCCTCTGTTGTAGAAGGAAGCAGCAGTCCACAAAAATCACAAAAACTGATAGGCCCAAAAACAGTCATGAAGGTGAAAGAGTGGGCTTTTGAGAATAAATAAGAAATTATGCATTATCACTATTATGCAAGAAGCCCAGATTTTCTGGATAGAAGATATACAAAAAGATTGAGAGCGAAATTAGAAGAAAGAAAAATACTTGCATAGGAAAAACTGACAAAAGCTTCAAATACAAATTTGTGTTCATTAGTACAATACATTTATGAAAAACATTATGCAGACCAAGAAACCTTGCACCATTTGGAAAAAGGGGCAACTGAGGAAGTGCAAAATATATAAAGAACAAAATTTAGAGATTTTTGAAAGGTAAAAAAAAAGAAATATGGCCATGGAAAAGAAAGAGAGATCTGATACGGTGTGATATTTACACAAAGGAAAAAGCCAAATTAATCAATACAAAAAAGCAGCCCCAAAGATAGTCAAAGAGAAATGTAGGCAAAGGCATTCAGATATGTAAAATTTAATGATACAAAAAATCACAAAGAGGGAATGTAGAATGTAAGATTAATAAAGTTGTTGTTGTTGTGTCTTTCGGCTTTCCCCGGTTAGGGGTCGCCACACGGAACTCCGGCCTGCTAATGATTGGCAGTAGATTTTTACTTACCGAGTTGCTGGCTCTGATGCACAACCTTCAACGAAGGTACGCCCATTCACGCATGTCTCCACACAGAAGACGCTCTAGCTGAGAATCGAACAGGACAACGTCTTACTGTGAGGCGACAATGCTACCGCAGAACCACCACTGCAGTTGTAAGATTAGTAAAGTAGAAGTTAAAAATATTGAAGCTGAAGTTGTTATGGAATACCTGTGAAGTGAAGGATTTAGTGCAGAAAGTCTAACACATGTTATATTATGCATGATGGAACAACAAGTCCCTCAAGTAAGGAGACACAGGAAGAGCAGGAGACATTTGAAGAAGAAATATGGACATGGGAAAGAACAAGAGATTTAATATGGTGCCATATTTATGCAAAGGAGAAAGCAAAACTAATCAATACAAAAAGAACAGCAACAAATATATTTGAAGAGAAATGCAGGCAAAGGCATCCAGATATGGACAATTTTACAATACAAAAAATAAAAAAAAAAACAAAGAGGAAAAGTAGAAAGAGGATTAGTAATGCAGAAGTTAAAGAAATAGAAACTGATGTTATGGATAACCTGTGAAGCAAAGGATTTTAGTGTAGAAAATCTAACTCTGATAATAGATCCCCAAATTAAGGAGAAACCAGTGGAGGGGAAAACATCTGATCAGTTACCATATGATGATACTTTAGAGCCTTTCATAGAAACCAGTACAAAAATTCAGTTGGAGTTGCACAGCAAGGGAAGGAATAGGAAACTGTAGCAACTCTGACGCATTCAGTGTTGTGAAGTGAGAAGCCAATGAGGTCCCATATGAAGGTCCCATATGAAAGAGCAACAAATGACACAGGATGAAACTGAATAGAATATGTCACAGGAAGATTATATTATGCTAACTACCCATATGGGGTATTTTAAGCCTAGCCAGTCACCCCATATGGGAATCAAACCCTGCACCTTGTGTCTGTCAGGTAAACACCTTAACCATTATGCCAACCTCCCACTAAAAGATGCTCTGGAACTTTCTGTAGAATGCCCGCAGGAAATGGAGAACAGAGAATGTGCCCTCAGTTTAGAAGAAAATGATCTAACAGAAGAACTGCTTGATTTAATAGAGATGGACAGACATATTAAGATCAATGAAAGAAAGAAAGCAATAGACTATAGAAAGTCAATAAAACCCAAAAAGTTAGAAGTTTGATAAAACAAATGAACACAGTAATTAGGACTGTTTATAGAAATTTGTGTGATATTAACAGATGTAAATAGGATATATTACAGTGCAGCTAAATTAATAATAGATAGTCTTAACACAAAAACACAGGGCAGTAAGGGAAAGGAAGGGGAGAAATCAAATGCCATCATGGAAGGATTGAATAGAGAAAACTATAAAGCAATTAAGAAAAGAAGTGTCTCTGTTAGAAGTGTACAGAAGAAGGAACATATCAGCAAAAGTATTTTTAGAAAGATAGATATGATAAAAACCATGTTCAGTATCAGATCAGATCAGGATCAATTGTGCACTATCGCAAATAATTAACTAAAAATATCAGCACAGGAAAAGTACAAAATAAGCAATTTGTTGATGACCCTGAAAAGTTCTATAGAGAATTGGGAAACAAGGCAAAAGGACTGAAAAACCACCAAAAAAAGAAAAAAATAGATACATTTTGGAGAAATATCTATAAAGATCCTGTGGAACATAACAAATATGTTGAATGGACTGAAGAAGTAAAGGAAAGAATAAGAAGTTCAAATGTACAGGATATGAAATGGGATGAAGTAATGGCCAGAGAAATTGAAACAAAGTTTAGAAAAGCTCCTAACTGGAAAACCCCAGGCCCAGAGGCAGTGCCTAACGTCTGACTAAATCTATTAACATCTTTACATGCAGATTTAGCCATGGGTAAGAAGTATTTATATGCTCAACTCAAACAGACGCCAATCTGGTTAACAACAGGAAAAACAATATTCCTACTTAAGAGCAAACCTGCAAGCTGTCCTAAAAACTATAGACCAATTGCAGCACATTGCAACATATAAACTATACACTGGAACTAATGCCAACAGAGTTTATAGTCATTTAGAAGAAAATCATGGTACTAACAACAGGGTAACAAAAGAAAGTAATATGGAACAAAGGGTCATTTGTTGTTAAATAAAGTTACAATGGAGAACTGTAAAAAGGGGAAGAATTTAAGTTTGCCATGGATAACCTAAAAAAAGCATTTGACAGTATCCCACATTCTTGGATGAAAGAGTGCTTAAAACTGTGTAAGATAACACCCTACATCGATCGATTACATTACAGTGACCATGAAACAGTGAAAATCACTTTGCAGTTAAGCCATGATAAAGGGCAAATTATTATTCCAGGGATAAAAATTCAAAGGAGGATATTCCAGTGTGACTCTTTGTCACCACTGCTCTTTTGTCTCGCCCTTAAGCCATTAAGCTCTACTTAATGGATTATGTCATGGCTACAATTTAGCTCCCAGAAAACAAGTGTAAAGACTTCTCATCTGCTTTTTGTGGGTGATGTAAAACTGTATAGTTCATCAGTTGAGGAACTGAAAGCACAACTGCAAATGGTGATATAAGAATGTCACTTGGTTTTGATAAATGTACAAAAGCAAGCTTTAAAGCAGGAAAGCTGCAGCACCAAGAAAACATCAGCCTGGGACAGGAATGTGATATAAAACAACTTCAGCAATAGGGAGTGTATAAATATTTGGAAAGTGATGAAGGATCAACAGTAAACATGAACAAATGCGAATAAAACTTAGGAATATTTTAGAATATTAATATTAATACTAAAAACAGTACTGGCATCTAGGAACAAAGTCCAAGCTATAAGTCAATTTGCTCTTCTTGTCCTAACTTACAGTTTTAGAGTGACTGATTAGCCCCAAAAGGTGTTGGATTGGTTACACAGTAACATAAGAAGGATGCTTCATGCTTATCAAATGACTTATAAAAATAATTGTATACCAAGACTATATAATCCCCATTGTGAAGGAGGTATGGGCCTCCTTGAAATTGATTACATGTGTAGATCTGCAGTCGTAGGACTGCATACATATTTACTAACCTCACAAGACCTAAACATAGTGAAAGTTTAAAACTTGAGGAAAGTAAGTCTAAGATGACTTACCTGCTTAGTTTTGCAGAAGCATATTGGTGTCAAGCAGGAATGGAAATCAAACCAGATGTAGATAAAAATCAGGCAGCAACTGAATGTGCCAAAAAACAAAAGAAAGAATCAAAAGTGATGCATCAGATGAGAAGGCAAGAAATGTGGCAGATGCATATATGTAGTTGCAAGTACAGAAAACTGTTGGAACAACCTCATGTTGATCAGAACTGAAAGCAGGAATGGTTAAGGAGAGGTAAATTTAAACCAAAGATGAAATGGCGGCCCAAGATAGTTGACTACGTACACATTGGTCTACAAAGTTCACTGAACCTGTGGAAGGAAGACAAATGTAGGTTTGGTAAAACAGAAATGGAAACAGTTGCGCATCTTGTTGCTGGTAGTGATGTATTAATGGCAGGACTGTATACTGAAAGGCATAATAATATGGCAAGATGCATTGGAGGTTATGCAAACATTATAATATTGATGTAGCTGAAAATCATTGGAAACATGAGCTACAAAGCATTATAGAAAATGATGAAGTTTATATCACATGGGATCACCCATTACCAGCAGTTCAAAAAATAGATGCAAGAAAAACGGATATAGTAGGACATGAAAATTAGACAAAAGTAACATTGATCATTGAAATTGCTACACCTAGTGACTACAGTATCTTACGTAAAATACTAGGATTTGTAGGCAGAAATTAAGGCAATGTGGAAGAGGGATACCCAGACAATTTCAATAGTTGTAGGAGTGATGGGTCTTATAAAACAATCGTACTTAGTACGATTGTTTTATAAGACTAACATATCTTAGTTATGTTACCAATATATGTAACGCCATATGAATTGCAGAATGAGTCAATATTAGACACATTGCGGGTACTGCAAAGAGCACTTCTAGCTAACATCAAAGACTGAAACAATACTAATTTCATGAACTTTAATTATACTTTGACATAGGAATGGAGTCCATTTCCATCATAGTATTAGAAACCCAAAAGACTTTGAGAAGTTAAAATGGAATACTGACATGAATGTGTTTATTTTACAGCATGTGGATGATGTGCTATTTGAAGAAGACCAGCTACTAATAAAGAACATTCAAGTTGCCAGTAAGTTATTAAATTCCAGTTGTATCAGAACATGTCCACAAGCAGTTCTTGGACATTTTAAATCATATTAGGCTGAGATAGATTTATGGATAGACAGATAAACCTAGGTTACATTCAAAACCAGCAAACTTTCTCAAAGGTAATAAAAACATTCATGTTACATCTTCTGATCATGCTAACATTTTTAGCAAATTGCTTCATAGGATTCATTGTCCCATCCTCTTCCTTCCTTTTTACCTATTGTCTACACCTTCTCCTGCCAGCCGCAACCTCTCTTGGTTCCAGTGCACACCTATGGTTCTTAAAGTGAAGAGAGTTATGTCTTGCTTAAATAAATACACATCATCCTAAATTGAACACTGGCTGTTCAGCTCCCTAGCAAAAGTGTGAGATACCTTAGAAGACATCCTGACATTTTGGAAAATAAACCGTGATTCAAACAGATAAAATAAAAAAAAAATAAAATATAAAAAAAACCCTGCAAACTGTAAAACTCACTGATCCTATTTCATCAGTTCATCTTATCTAAGTGTTGAGTACTGAGCAGATTCTATCTGACCATTAACTAGTTCTGTAGTGCCTCATGCTCCTACAGGCTTTCCCATTATTCCCTGTGTGCCATCATCTCGGATCTCATTTTGTCAATTAGTTCACTAAGGACTCTATAGATTTCAGCCTAAATATCTTTCCATCTTTTTCTTTTTTTGGCTCTTTTTCCTCTTCCTTATCAGACCTTGTGCTTCAGCTTCTTGATAACAACTCAACTGCCTGATGTTTTTTTTTCTTTCGGCTAACTCTATAGCAAAAAAAAAAGTGTGATCTGATGTCAAATTTAATTCATTCCTCAACGTATGGATTCAGATCCAATCCTTGGATCTAACCCTGTTGCTCCCTTACCCACAATGCAGTAGCTCCCTTCCTTCCCCAGATTTTAAGAAGTGCAGCAAATGCTGGCATAAAATTCCATTATCAGATGCCCATGACCTCTGCGTTTATTGCTTATTTGCAGAACATTTGCAATCTGCATGCTCTGTTTGTAAGGTGTTTAACCCTAGGGCATTGATTGACAGGAAAAATAAATTAATTCTCAAGGGCCTCCTTCCTTTGGCCTTTGGAGTATCACTGACTGGAGCTCAATCCTCCAAATCTGAGAGAAAAGAAGCCAAAAAAGACTTTTCTGAGCAAGCCAGTTTCTCTCAGTCCTCTTTGGATCCAACCTTGGAAAGTCTCAAGAAAGTTCGAAAAACCTCAGATCCTAAAGGCAAAACCTCAGATCCTAAAGGCAAGTCTTCCAATCTGACTTCATCAGATACCAGATCTGTGTCTTCGGATCCAGCTCATCATGAACCTAAGCAGATGCCTAGAACTAGGTATACATCTTCCTTGGATCCTGTACCCTCTTGGCTCCCATCCCCATTTTTGGAAAGATGCCATCATTCTAGATCTCCTTCCATAGCCTCTTCCCATTCGTCTAGAAGTCTCACAGAAGCCTATGTGGACAGAATGATAAGGAAGTTTCTCTCAACACAAATTCAGATGGGAGTTCTCCCGGCTCCTACCCCCATGGGTCCAGAGACCTTCACTAGTACAACCCCACCAGTTCTGTCTCTTTCTCTGATCCATCCTTTGGTTTTGGAGCCCTTGGATCCAAGACTCCCAGTGCTGTCTGTTTCAGATCTGAAGATGGCGTTATCTTCAGATCTGATATCTTATCTGAGTGCTCTGGCTCCTAGTGTGTCAGAATCAGATGACTCTCGGACCTGAAGCTTCACTGTCAGATCCGAGGGGTTGGAGTTGTCTCCGAAGTTGTTGGAGCCATGTCTACCTCTTGGAGCCACAGCATTGGATTGCTCAGTTCTGATTCCTGCCTCAGTTGGTGTGTCTTCAGGTCAGAGGGAGCCATTGGTCCAGAGGCATGCCTTCTCAGTTCTGACAGGTTCCTTCTCCCAGGGGCATTCCGCCTTTAAGGTAGTAGAGAGAGCATTTTTTTCTAGAGGTCTGATTGCACCTCCCCCCTCAGATCTTTCCTCTGGATCTCAGATGTCTTTGTGTTGTGAGCCTCAACATTCTATTCCACAGGGACAGCCAGCCCAAAGTCTCCAGGCTACCCAACAGGGTCCATTCCATAATCCACGTGGAGAGAGTGTAGTTATTTCTTCCAATACTTCTCCAGAACATCTCACCAAAGAAGTCCCTAGGAAGAGGAAATGCAAGAGGAGGCACGTGGACTCCCCTCAGAAGTTGGTCACAGAGGATACCAATTTTGATTAAGGGGAAGGGTCCTCAAGATCACCACCTGATGATATCTCATTGGGAGACATTTTAGAGATCCTTAAGCAAAGGAGTGGTTGGTCTACTGATAACCCTTCTCAAGAGGAATCTGTATTCCTGGAGGCATTTGGTACTGGCCTATCTACTTCCTGGGTGACTCCACCCACGGATGAGCTCATTGATTTGATCTCTCAGCAGGCGTGGAAGGAACCTGATTCTGTTGAGACAATCCCCAAGAGACCAGATAGGCTCCTGGCACCACTGAAGGGAAGGGAATTCTGGAACAGAGGAGTATGAGTGGATGCTATCATTGTAGCTGGGGCCACCAAGAAAGAACTCTCCAAACATACTTCTTCTGTTCATCCCCCTAACAGGGAGCCTAGCATCATGGACAGGTTTAGGAAGTGTGTGTATGCATCAATGACCTTTGCACTCAGGTCTCTGAATTACTTGGCACACTTCACCAGATTACAGAGGGATTTGATGAAAGAACTTTCAAAATCTCTCTCTCAGGGAAGAGTAATTCTGAGTCAGCCTTGTATTGCTTCACAGTTGGTGACCCTTAAATCTGTTTCCATCTTATCCATGAGGGTTATATCACGTGCAGCTTCAAAGGCAGCAGGTTCAGGCATTTCCATCAGGAGGTATGCCTGGATGCACTTGTGTGATTCTGCATAGCCCTTCAAGTCGTCCTTCATCAATGTTCCTTTTGATGGAAGTTTGTTGTTCTGCCCCCAAGGTGAAATATACACTCTCCAGGTGTGAGAAATGGTAAGACCCTGTCTGTAGTGGGCATACATTTTTTGACTCCTCAAAGAACCTTTTTGAGGAATCCACGAGGTGGTAGGAAAATGTGGTTCAGGAAATTCCAGGGTCCATTCCATGATCCACGTGGAGAGAGTTCCTCCGAGGCAGAGGGAGAAACTCAAATGGGAGACTCCACCCAAGCAGCAGAGGAGGCCTGCAGAACCAGTTGTCCATTCTTTCTCTGAGAGACCTTATCAGCGCTTCTGAAATGAGGCCTGATTGTCTTCCTCTGGAGGCAGTCAGGGGTTGTTTATCCCTGCACCAAAGAGCCTGGCTAGACATTACAAAAGATACTTGGATGCAGACGATTATTTACAGAGGCTATATAATTTCCTTTTCCCTACTTCTTCTGTTAGTAAACAAAATTCCTGATGTTCCACCCAGTCAGAGGAAAACAGCAGCTCTGGGAATACAAAAGCTGCTAGAAAAAGAGTTGTCCAAGAGGTCCCCTCAGACCAGAAAGGATCCAGAACTTACTCAAGATTATTTTAAGTGACAAAAAAAACAGGGGATTGGATACCAATTTTGGATCTTAGCATTCTGAACAAATCAGTTCAGCATACCAAGTTCTGGATGGTCTTGGTTCAGTCCATCTTGCCTTTTCTGCACAAGGATGACTGGATATGCTCAGTAGATCTCCAGGATGTGTACTATCATATAAAAATGAACAGGCAGTCCAGGAGATGCCTACGCTTCTGGCTGGGAGTCAGTCACTACCAATTCAGAGTACTGCCCTTTGGCCTCACTACAGCCCCCAGGATGTTCACCAAATGCATAGCAGTAGGAGCAGCTCACTTGAGACTGCAGGGATTCTGGGTGTTTCCGTACCTAGATGACTGGCTCATAACCACTTCAACCAAACATCTGCTGATAGCAACTTGAGACTATGTAGTCGAGGTTTGTTCCAGTCTAGGAATTACAATCAGTCACAACAAAACTTGACTTCAACCATCTCAGATGTTAGAATTCATAGGGGCCTTCTTCAACACAACATCAGTGACAGCTTTGCTCCCTTTGCCAAAGGTTGAAACTATCCATTTTCAAGTCAACAGAATTTTTCAAAACTTATTCATGTCAGCCAGTCTGATTTTACAGACTATGGAAACCATGTTTGCAGCAACAGTTTGAGTCCCATTAGCAAGATATCATATGAGAATTCTTCAATGGATATTGGCAACCCAGTCATCCCCTCTACATCAATCTGTGTTCAACAAGATCAGTATAACTCAGGCCTGAAAGAGATACCTTTGGTGGTGGATTCACTCAGATCAGATTTTACAAGGTCACACATTCATCCTCCCTCAGCCCAAGGCCATAGTGACCATGGATGCTTCCCAGATTGAGTGGGTGGGAGACTTCTTGGGGAAGACTGTTTATGGCACGTGGTCTCCTGAGGAGGCCAACATGCATATCAATGTCCTGAAATGAGAGCAGTTCTCCTAGCGTTGCAGGTGTTCCATGATTTTCTCCCTTCCGGAAGTATTGCGATTTAAAAAATGGATTATGTCTGTAGTATGGTACATCAACAAGTAAGGAGGAACCAGATCTTACTGTTATGTTGAGAAGCTATTACAGCATTGCACATACTGGGGCAATCCAACATGATAGCAGAGAAATTGAACAGGTCCATATTACTACCTCATGAGTGGTGTCTCAACAACAAGGTGGCGAAAATGATATTCCATCAATGAGTTCAACCATGCTGCAACCTATTTGCATCTCCCCTAAACAACAAGTGCAGCAGGCTATTTGCCCTAATCCTCCTGCTGGGGTAGTCACTGAGAGATGCTTTCCTTCACAATTGGCCCTCAGGTCTCTGTGCTTATCTCCAACCCCATTAATCCCCAAATTCTTACAGAAAGCATTCTGACTGAAGAGCAAAGTCATCCCCATTGCCCCTTATTGACCTCAACAGATTTGGTTTCCTTTCCTTTGGCCTCATCTAGTTCACCCACCTTGGATTCTGGATCCAACTCCAGACCTGCTGTCTCACCCGACAGATGATACTCACCTGGATATCTGGAACCTAAAGTTGACCACATGGTTTTTCCAATTCCATTGATAGCCAGACAACCTAAGCTCTCTTCCCTGGTCCATCACATTCTTTTGTCATCCCATAAACCTTCTACTAGAAAAATTTACAAGAGCAAATGGAAAAGATTTGTCCTTTGGGTGCAGCAACATGACATTGATCTCTTCACAGTACCAGTACCTAAAATTCTTGAATTCCTGGCATTTATTTTTAATGATGGAGCTAGCCCTTATACAGTTAAAATTCAGTTGACTGCCATCTTCAATTTTCATATTGGAGGTGATAATTCTGTGTTGGCTTCTTCATGTCTTTGTAAGGCATTTATGAAATGAACCTTTTTACTAAAACCATCCTTTAAGGACCCTACTTCACCATGGGAACTGAATTTAATGTTACAGACCCTAACTCAGAAGCCACTTGAATGTGCTGCAAAATGTGAATTTAAATATTTGACTTGGAAAATTATATTTTTGATAGCCATTACATTAACCAGGAGAGTTTCAGAACTTCAGGCTTTATCATCTAAGCCTCTTTATCTAATTTTCCATAAAGATAGGGTATCCTTAAGAACAAACCCTTCCTTTCTTCCTAAAGTGGTATTGGGTCTAACATTAACCAAACTATTAACCTCCCGGTATTCTTTCCAAAAATTTTCAAACAATATATTTTGCACTTGTTAGATGTTCATAGACAATTACACTTCTATCTATACAGATCAGAGAAATTTAGGAAATCAGATCAGTTATTTGTATTTTTTTTGGAAACCAGTTGGGTCAACCATTTTCAAAAGTAACATTATAAAAGTGGATGACAGATTGCTTTTCCTTTGTCTATAATAAGTCTGGTCTGATTTTGCCAAAGTCTGTAAGAGCTCATTCAAAAAGGTCCATGGCGGTTTCAGCAGCCTTTCTATACAGATCTTTCATGGATGATATTTGTTCTGCTGTATCTTGGGCTAATGCTCATACTTTTATTACTCATTACAAGTTGGATCTGGTCTCTAGGGGAAGAGCAGCCTTCAGCTCCACAGTACTTAGGAATATCCTTCCTTAGAGTCCACCCAGGATTCAGGTAGCTGGGGACACTGTTCCATATGTTGGGGAATTAATTAAAATTGACAACATCAGATAAAGAAGTTATGTACTCACCATAATGTTCCATATGTGTTGTGCATTTTCATTCTTCCTCAACTCCCCTCCCTCCAGCCCTCTACCCTGTTTCTCTTGATGACTTCTGGGCAGAACAAGACAGTATTATAGGAACCAAAGTTCCTTTATTTGAACTCCAGATAGTGACTTTTCATCTTAAGCTAGTATTTTATTACGTCATACAATAAAAAACTGCAAACAAGATCTGGAGAAGGAGGGGGACTACTGCATTTTGGTTAAGAGAGGAGCTCAAGAGCCTGTAGTCTGGTGTCATTCAAAGGGGATCCAGTGTCTGTCTGCCTGGGATGACATGCTTGACAAGCCACGCTGCTTCGCAAGGGACGGCTTGCACCTGTCACCCCTGGGATTCCGGATATTGGCTAAGGCTCTTGCCACCCCCATAGTGCCTTTTTTAGGCAAGGCTCAAATTCTAAACCTACCACCCTAGAAAACAAAAATGGGAAGAAACTGAGGGTAATGCTGCTCAATGCCAGAAGTCTAAATCTCAAAATGCACGCACTCGAGGCCCTTCTCAGTATGGAGAACATCGATGTCTGTGCTGTAACTGAAACCTGGTTCAAGGCTCCTGAGAGCACCCCGGCACTATTAAGTTTTACCTCATATCATGCCCGCCCCAAAACCCGGACCACACCACAAAAGGAGGGGTGTATCCATATTCATAAAGGATACCCACACCTCCAGGTTGGTGGCAACGCACGAAGCTCTGGAAACCATCCAGGTGCAACTAACCATAGGCAAAACTGCTCTACAAATTGTAGCATGCTACAGGCCACCCTCTCAAACTCAGGAACCCCACACAGCCTTCCTGAAGACACTGGAGGGTATAAATGTATCTCCAAACACCATCATATTGGGTGACTTCAACTACCCGAATATAGACTGGGAACATTACTCAAGCCCTAACTTTCTAGCCCAATGGTTCCTGGAGTTCATAAATTCAAATGCCATGGAACAGCTAGTCACTGTTCCCACGAGAGGAGAAAATATACTAGATCTCATTGTCACAAACATGGGGACAAAATGCTCCACACCGGAAGTATATCCCTCATTGGTGAGATCTGATCATAAATTAATCTCACTGGAAATCCACATCTCGCCCCCACCCCAAACAAAAAAGACCATAGTGAAGAACTTCTCTAAAGCAAACTTCACACTACTCAAGACTGGTGTGGTATCCTTCAAGGCCCCTGAGCCAGAGGAAACCACAACCCAAGCTGCGGAAGCCCTTACAAACACCTTCTATGAACACCTCCAGGACTGCATGGATCAGGCAATCCCAAATAAAATCAAGACTCTTTCCACAAAGGGCAAACGTCCAGTCTGGTGGACCCCAGCCATTAACAAACTTTACAATAAGAGGAGAAAGCTATTACATGATAGAACAAAATCCATAAAAGGGAAGTCACCCCTGATCATTATTAGTAAAAATTACGAGCACTCATAAAATCATCTAAGGCCAATTTTGAGAGAAAATTGCCATGGATTCAAAGGACAATCATAAGGCCTTTTTCAGCTATGTTAGGAACCTGGGTGGAAACTCCCAGATATGCTCAGAATTAGTCCAAAATGATACAAAATCACTGAACCCACAGACATTGCCAACATACTGGCAGACAGGTTCAGTGCAAACTTCACCCCCCCCCCCTAAAGGAGAGATAACTATTCCAGCCGAGTGTGGCCTCCCTGGCATGTCAAATGCGCGGGTGAAAGCTCAACTCTCTAAAGCTAAAAACACAGCATCAATGGGACCGATGGTGTCCCCGGCTGTGTGCTACATGAGCTAAATGAGGAATTAACCCCGCACATAAGGCAGCTGTTTAATCTCAGCCTTACCACAGGATACGTGCCCAAGGAGTGGCGTACGGCAACTGTGGTCCCACTCCACAAAGGCGCCGCCTCTACGGACCCTGGTAATTACCGCCCATAACCTTAACAAGTCTAGTCTGCAAAGCTTTGGAGAGGATCATAATGGAGCCCAAAAACAAAGATATCAGGGACTTGCAGACATTGGACCCGACCCAGTTTGGCTTTGTCAAGGGAAGATCATGCCTTTGAACTTGGTCGACTTCTTCAAACAGTCACCAAGGCCATTGATGAGGAAAGGCAGTCCATACAGCCTACCTTGACCTTGCAAAGGCTTTCACACAATACCCCACTCGGGTATTGTAGAAAAACTTACCAGCTTAAATGTAAACCCATATGTCACAAGATGGGTTGCAAACTGGCTTAAGGACAGAACCCACAGGGTTAGAGTTGCTGGCGCTGTGTCAGACTCCAAGCCGGTCACAAGTGGTGTCCCACAGGGCTCGGTCCTTGGCCCCTATTGTTTGGCATCTACTTCTCAGAAGTACAGGCCAGCATGGGAGGACTTTGCTGACAAAGTTTGCAGACGACTGCAAACTGGGCACCATAGTGGAAAGTGCATCGGACACGGATATCCTTCAGAAGGGACTCACGGAAACAGATAGCTGGTGCCAGAGCCATGGCCTGAAGTTAAACGCCAAAAATGTATAGTCATACCCTTCGGGAAAAACAAGGTAACCCCAAGCTACCATATAGGTGGCAATCCACTAAGCACAGAAGAGGTTATCAGGGACCTGGGGACCCAGGTTGACAGTGGCCTTTCTTTGACACTCACATTGCTAAAGTGGTTAGAAAGACCTTCTACATTGCCCACCTGATCATGAAGGGATTCACATCCAGATCTAGTGACGTCATTGTTCCCTGTACTCTTCACTTATCAGACCAATGATCGAGTACAATGCCCCATTCGGGATGTATCTCACCCGACATCTGCAGCAATTGGAGAGACCCCAAAAGTTCCTCACCAAAAGGATAAAGGACTCCAAAATCTGTCATATGCTGCCAGATTGAAGAAACTCCAGCTCTACTCAGTCGCATACCGTCTGCTCAGAGGTGACATGTGCCTGACATAGAAGGCCATGTCCAACCTGGAATTAATGGACATGCTCCACCTCAAAAATCCAAATCCACCAAAACCACTAGAGCAAGCGACTTAAACCTTAGCACGGATATAAATAGGACGTGCTGGAGGGATAGATTTATCACTCAGAGACTCCCTATGCTGTGGAATAAAATCCCGGTCCATGTGAGGCAGAGCACCTCGCTGACTCTGTTCAAGAGAAATCTAGACCTGTGGATGGGAGATCGTAGGTTTACCCCGGGAATCATCTCTGTGTCACTGCTGGACAGAGGCACAACAAACTAATGGGCACAGTATTTTTTCATATAAGGGGTGGCGTAAGCCACAAAAATTTGGGCTAGGCTTATAAATGCCTTGGGGCAGATAGCCTAGTATAAACCTATGAACCTATGAACCTATGAACCTAGTATCCATGAGCTGTGAAACAGTGGCCGGGTCAGATCCAAGGATCAGTTCTGAACATATATGTTGAAGAAGAATAAAAATGGACAACACAGATGGAATGTTATGGTGAGTACATAACTTCTTTTTTTCTAGTTATCTATTAATATTATTCTCTTAGTTTCCCTTGCAAATGTTCTGTATTTTGTGTAGTATTTTTTCCTACTATTTAGGGAGTTTAAAGCAGTTATTGCAAAACTTTTAAAAAAATGTTCTAAATGTGGGAACAAGCTCCCACCCCAAGATGGTCATGAGTTTATGTGATGTATGTTTGTGGCCAGAGCATTTAAATGTTAATTGTTCTATATGTAAGGCCTTTGGCCCACATTCTCTTGAGGACAGAAGGTCCAAGTTAGTTATCAAAGCTCTCCTTTCTCCTGACCAATTGGAAAAAAAGGGAAGAGAAAAAAGAAAGACAAAGATAAGGACAGGGAATGAAAAAGACAGGAGAAATGAGGAACAAGCTACTTCAAGTCCCAAGTTAGTGAGACAAGAGTCTTCTCTGACTTCATCACTGAGCCCCAAATCTCCTCAGCTAGAGACAATAGTAATGAGATAAATCTCTTGTCAAATCTATGAGCAGGCATTCTTTTGAGAGGAAGTTGCTTTCCAACTTCAAGGCCTCCCTTAGCTGCTTCAATAAAGGCTTTTAGGTCCACTTGCAGTGCAACAATAGCAGATTGGGAATCAATGATGAGGACCTTCCTTAAGATGCAGATGGAGCTGGTCTTCATCCCACCCCTCGCTGGTATCAGGGCAGATCAGGTTGGCCCCCCCCCTCACCACTATTAGCTCCCCCCATATCTGTCTCTGTATCAGTGGCTTCAGAGGATCATAGGAGGTTACTAGGCTATCAACTTGGATAGTTTCAAGCCAAGCTGTTTCATCGCAATGTAATACCATAGATATTCTAGTCAATACTCAGGATTATATTTAGTAATGACTGCCCATGTCCAAGGAGGGTTGTGGGTGCTATCCCTGGTATGAATTTACGGTACCCCATCCACTCGTCCAGGTTCCTTTTGAACAGTGTCATAGAGGTGCTCTGCTTCACATGAATTGGCAGCCTATTCCAAAGATGCAGCAGTTGCTGGGAGACAAATCTGTCCCTCCAGCACATCCTATTCAAGTCGCAGGCCATATTTAGGTCCCTGGAATGGGTAACTCTAGTCCCATTTGATTTATGGATGTGCAGAAAATTCATTAGGTTTGGACTGGAGATTGTTCTGTAAGCCAGGCATAAGTCTCCCTTAAGAAGTCTATACGATACTGAGTATAGTGACAGGGACTTTAGTCAGTCTATGTAAGGCACGTGCTGGTGTCTCTTGATCTTTTTTGTTAAACTCCATCAGGTTCAACAGGCAGGATCTGAAATGACAAAGTTGAATTGGGTCAGATCCATAGTTTGGAGGTCACCTATGCCTTTATGTATGAGGTCCATGGTGATATGCTCCATGGCATTACAGATGAGGCTGGTCAGACTTATGGGTTTATAATTCCCTGGGTCTGTTGCTAAGCCACCTTCGTGGAGGGGAGTAATTGTTGCTGTTCTCCATTACACAGAAACATAGCCTGTGATCGAATAGGGTACTTAATGGTGATGCTAATTCATGATCTGATGTTAATCTTCATTCCATTCATCACTGATGGGTTTGGTTCCGAGCCCTCAGAACCGAGTTGGCCTCATACCAAAGCACATACCAGCCAAAAATTATTTTACCTATAATCCCCTTCTCCCTGTTACCCCAGATCTCATTTGCCACGTTGCCATAAAGCTGCATTCAAGCCAGCTCTCAGCTAAGTCAGTTATATTTGTTGGAATATTCAGAATTTTTTATATTACTGTTAAACCTAAAGAGTTTAATTTGTTTCTTCATAGTGTGGTACCTCTTTATCTGTCTTTCACCAAGTCCTACCTCCCTTTTTTCCTGTCAGTTACCTGCTGGTAATCTTTGTACCATCACTGGTACTCTCTTTCTGTCTACCCACTGTGGTATTTCTCCTTTACCATTGTTGGTAGCTTTTCCTTTTCTCTATCTCTAACTAACTATAATTGTGTGCCTAGTTGTTTTTTCTCGTTGTGTTTTGTTGATGTTGTTGGTGTTAACATGTCTGATAAAAAGGGCACTTTGGAGTTCAAGCAATGCCTGAAGTGTGGGAGAAAAATGCCTAACAGTGACCTCCACGATGACTGTGTTTATTGTTTGGGTGTGCCTCACCTCTCGGTACAACCCCCTTGTGCCTTCTGTGTGGGGTTTAGTTATCGTACCAATCAACGAACATAAAAACAAATTGATTTTGAAGGGCCTTCTCAAGTCGTCCTTCACAGAGGCTCTCTCCATGTTGGAGGGTTAATCCCCTCCAAAGAAAGAGAAAAAGAGGCCCCACTCCATTCCCTCCTCACCCCCTGGTGAGAAGGAAAGACTGCCAAAACTGAAGATGCCTAAACTATCTGCACCGGAGCAGAAGTCTTCGCCTATGGTACTGTCTATTTCTCTAGCGTTGATGCTGACTCCCTCGGCACTGACAATGTCTATGGCACCGAATGTGACCGATAGGAAAAACTGACCTGGACACCGATTACGACTCCGAGCCCTTCCACGGCTCTGATAACTCAATCCGACACTGCCACTTCCCTCATCTCAAAAATGGAGATGGTAGTGCCTTTAGACACACAAGCTCAGACCCGATACTCACCATCTGTGGACCCCTTCTTGGGACAGGCTTACAGTCCCTTCTTAGAGTGTCCAGAGTCCCCCTGGGGGATATACACTAGATCCACCAGGAGCCTCTCTGAACTTGATGTGGTGGACCTTGTGGACCAGCTGCTGACCGCCAGGGCGATTCCTTCTGACTCTAAACCCCAATCCCTTCTAGGACTTGGGTTTTCTGCTTCATGGACTCCATCTTACTCTCCTCTCCTGACCTCCTTACAGGTTCCAAAGCCCTTGGCACTGTCTCCTCTCTTGGCACCCTTGGCTTCGGTGCTGATAGTAGACTTCATTTCAGCCCCAGAGTCGACCCTTTGGCCTTCGGTTTCGTTGGAACTGGGTCTCCCTCAGGCCCGGGATTGGGCTGTGGTTTCCTCAGCTCTGAATTCGGCACCGGGTTTTTCTACAGTGCTGTCCATGGCTCTGCGAACCCTGTCAGTACCTATCCAGCTTGAGGTTCCACTCCTGGGAGCAGGCTTAAGTGGACCAGGGTGTGACCCCGGTTCCAAGGTTGTTCTTCTCGGTTGTGGGCTCCCATCCCTCTTCAGGTGGCCCTGCTTTCCAGGCAATGGAGAGGGCTCTTGCCTCTGTGAGCAAGCCTTCGGTGTCGGAACCCCCATGTCCTCCCCCTGTGCTGCAGCTGTCACAGGCCACTGTCCTGGATTGGGCATGGGAGCTGCAGGAGACCCTGTTGGAGGATGCCCCTTCTTCTGGGTCCTCCCCAGAATCTCCCACTGAGGAGATTCCTAGGATAAAATCATGCAAGAGGAAGCATGTAGACTCCCCTGAGGAGTCCCTCACCAAGGATACGGATTACGATGAAGGGGAAGGGGCCCACAATCACCCCCTGATGATGTCTCCTTCGGAGACATCCTGGAAATCTTTAAACAAAGAGGTGATTGGAAGCCCAAAAACCCTTCCTTGGAAGAATCCGTTTTCCTGCTGGCCTTTCATGTGTGGCCATCTACCTCTTGGGTGACCCCGCCTGCAGATGAGTTAGTTCATCTTGTGGTGCTGTGCACCTGGAAGAACCCTGACATGGTTGAAGCATTCCCCAAGAGACCAGGCAAGATCCTCTCTCCTCCTGAAGAACTTCCTCATTAGTCCAAGGGTTTACTGGTAGATGCTATAAAAGAGTTTGCTGAGGAGAGCCATATTGATCTGCCTAACAGGGAGTCCCGAGCAGTGGACAGGCTGAGGAAGTGAGTTTTTGCTTCATCGACCTTTACTATTCGGTCTTTAAACTACCTGGCACATATCACCAGACTCCAGAGAGACCTCATCTCCAAACTCTCTGGTACTCTGTCAGAAAGGTGTCTGATGAGGTTAATGACAAGGTAGCCTCGCAGCTAGTGACCTTGGAATCAATTTCTAACTCGTCCATGAGGTTGATTTCACATGCAACCGAAGGGGCAGAGTGAGCTGCGGGTTCAGGCGTATTTATGAGACGTTATGCCTGGATGCGCCCATGTGACTTTGCAGATCCTTTTAAGTCTTCCTTCCTTAATGCTCCAGTGGAAGCGTCCTCCCAATTTGGCCCCAAAGTGAAGGACACATTAGCCAGGTGTGAGCAGGATGGCAAGACCCTGTCTGCAGTTGGTGTATGTTTCTCCACTCCTCAACATCCTTTTTCCTGAAACCAGAGAAGTGGGAAATTGTGGCACAAAAAGTCTCAGTGTTCTTTTTGTGACACACATGGCGAGTTTACCCCCAGAGGCAGATGGGGCAACTCTTCCGGAAGACGCTCCTACAGAGGCAGAGGGGGTCTGCGTAATCAGGTTTCCAGGGATTCCTTCTCTGGACACCCATATTAGCGCTCCTGAAGAGCATCCCGATTGCTTTCCTCTGGAAGCAGTCAGGGGATGCCTTTCTCTGCACCCCACTGCCTGGCTATCTATTACCAACGACTCTTGGGTGCAGAAGATAATATCCAGAGGTTACCTAATCCCCTTCGACTCCTACCCAAAACCTCCAAAGTGAATCCCAGATGTTCCACACAGTCTAAGGGAAGAGGCAGCTCTTCAAATAGAACAGCTGTACTTAAAAAGAGTCATCCAGAAAGTCCCACCAGACCAGATAGGATCCGAATTCTACTCAAGGTTCTTTTTGGTGCCAAAAAAGACAGGGGACTGGAGGCCAATTTTGGACCTCAGCTGTTTAAACAAGTTCATCAGCCAGAAAAAATACTGGATGGTCATGGTTCAGTCCATTCTCCCGTTTCTGGAGGAAGGTGATTGGATGTGCTCGATAGACCTTCGAGATGCATATTACCACATCAAAATGGACAAATGCTCCAGAAGGTTCCTTCACTTCTGGCTGGGACCCAATCATTACCAGTTTGGTGCCCTGCCCTTCAGACTCTCTACAGCCCCCAGAGTGTTCACCAAATGTATGGCAGCAGGGACAGCTCACTTGAGACTACAAGGATTCCGGGTGTTTCCATATCTGGAAGATTGGCTCCTCACCGCCCCCACCAAGCATCTACTGGTAACAGCCTTGGCTTACACCCTCTCTCTGGCATATCACCTGGGAATATCCATAAACTGGGAAAAGTCCAATCTAACTCCAACCCAGACCCTGGAGTTTATAGGGGTAATGTTCAGTTACCCACTCTTGCTTGATTTCTATCTTGGATTACAGGCTTCAAAGATTAAGGATACAGCTCTGAGTGATACTCTGCCACAGATTGGTCCCAGCTCGACAGGTTCTACATTTGCTGGGGTCGATGGCAGCATCTATATCTATAGTCCCCCTAGCAAGATATCACATGAGACTCCTAGAGTGGCTTCTGTTGACCAAATGGTATCCGAACCGTTAACCGTTATCTTACCAGATTCGTATTACAGATCGGTGCAAACTGGATCTTTCTTGGTGGATGAAGCCAGACACCACTTTGGAGCTGGCCTTTCCATTCCCTTCAGCCCAGCGCCATTGTGACCACGAATGCTTCTCTGATAGGGTGGGGGGCCATTATCAGGGAATGACTGTCCAAGGCACATGGACCGATCTAGAGGCCAGTTTACACATAAATGTTCTGGAATTGAGGGCAGTGATTTTAGCTTTGCAAGTATTTTAGACTGCCCTTCCTTCAGGAACAGTTGCTATCCAATCGGACATGTCAGTAGTTTGATACAACAACAAACAGGGGTGAACCAAGTCCTGTCCCCTATGTTGAGAAGCCATGAGAGAGTGGCAATGGGTGATAGCTTCCAACCGCTTTCTTATAGCAACGCATATCCCAGGGATTTCCAACGTGATCGCAGACAAGTTGAGCAGGTGCATTCTCCTGCCTCACGAGTGGGGCCAGCCTTGTTTCATAGTTTCATAGTATAGTACTAGGCTATCTGCCCTGGGGCATTTGTAAGCCTAGCCATAGTGATGTGGCTTTTGCCACCCCATGAAATGGTACAAAAAATGTACAGAATAAATTTAGAATACTGTGCCTCTGTCTAGTAGTGACGCAATGAAGGTCCTCTTATATAATAGAATTAGTTTACTGTGCCCCTGTCTAGCAGTGACACAGATGTGACCCCTGGGGTAAACTTACGATCTCCCATCCACTCATCAAGATATCTCTTGAAGAGAGTCAGTGAGGGGCTCTGCCTAATACGAACTGGGATCTTGTTCCAAAGCATGGGAAGCCTCTGGGTTATGAATCTATCCCTCCAGCATGTCCTATTCATACTTGTGTCGAGGTTTAAGTCTTTAGCTCTCGTGGTCCTGATGGACTTGGATTTTTTGAGGTGGAGCATGTCCATCAGATCCTGATTGGACATGGCCTTGTACGTCAGGCAGAGATCACCTTTGAGCAGGCGGTATGCTACTGAATAGAGCTGAAGTTTCTTTAGTTTGGCAGAATAAGACATATGTTGGAGACCCTTGATCCTCTTGGTGAGGTACTTTTGTGGTCTCTCCAGCTGTTGCAAATGCCGGGTGAGGTACATACCAAATGGGGCATTGTACTCAATCATGGGTCTGATGAGGGAGGAATATAGGGGTACAATGACATCCTTGGATCTGGATGTGAATCCCTTCATGATGAGGTGTGCAAGGTAGAATGTTTTTCTAACCACTTTGGCCACGTGGGTATCAAATGAGAGGTCGCTGTCGACTTGGGTCCCTAGGTCTCTGATTACTTTTTCTGTACTCAGTGGGTTGCTGTCTATGTGATAATTTGTGGGTACTTTGTTTTTCCCAAAGGGGATGACTATACATTTTTTGGCATTTAGTTTAAGGCCGTGACTCCGGCACCAGTTGTCTGTTTCTGTGAGGCCTTTTTGTAGGATGTGTGTGTCTGCTGGTGTATCGACTATGGTGCCTAGTTTGCAGTCATCTGCGAACTTTGTCAGCCACAGCCCTCCCATGTTTGCTTTAACATCTGAGAAATAAATGCCAAACAAGAGGGGTCCCAGGACAGATCCCTGTTGGTCACCACTTGTGACTGGCTTTGAGTCTGACATTGCTCCAGCGATTTTAACTTTATGGGTTCTGTCCTTTAGCCAGTTTGCAACCCATCTAGTGACATAAGGGTTTACTTTTAAGCTGTTGAGCTTATCTATGATGCCTGAGTGGGGTATTGTGTCGAAGGCCTTAGCCAAGTCCAGGTATGCTGTATGGACTGCTTTGCCCTCGTCAATGGCTCTAGTGACCATTTCGAAAAAGTCAACCAGGTTTAAAAGGCAGGATCTGCCCTTTACAAAGCCGAACTGGGTGGGGTCAAGTGTCTGTAGGTCCCCTATGTTTCTGTTTATGAGTTCCATAATGATTCTTTCCATAGCTTTGCAGACCAGGCTGGTTAAGCTTATGGGGTGGTAGTTTCCAGGGTCTGTAGAGGCACCCCCCTTGTGGAGTGGGACCACTGTTGCTGTACGCCAGTGTTTAGGTACATATCCCGAAGTAAGGCTAAGGTTAAATAGCATTTTTATGTGTGGGTTTAGCTCCTCTTGGAATTCACGTAACACGCAACCCGGGATACCGTCGGGTCCCATTGATGCTGTGTTTTTTGCTTTGTTTAGGGCGGTTCTTACTTGGACATCTGAGATGACAGGGAGATTACATTCAGCTGGGATAAGTATTTCTTCTTTTGGGGGTGAAGGAGGGGAGAAATTTGCACTGAACCTGTCAGCCAGAATGTTGGCAATATCTGTGGGTTCAGTGTATTTTTTATTGTTGTGAACCAACTCTGAGCATATCTGAGGGTTTCCGCCCAGGTTTCTAACATAGCTGAAGAAGGCTTTGTGGTTATCTTTAGTGTCCTTAGCGATTTTTCTCTCAAAGTTGGCCTTGGATGTTTTTATGAGAGAATGTAGTTTTCTGCTAATGTTGATCAGAGATGTCTTCCCTTCATGGGATTTTGCTCTGACGTGCAGTAGCTTCCTTCTTTTGTTATACAATTTGTTTATGGCTGAGGTCCACCAGACAGGATGCTTACCTTTGGTGGAGAGGGACTTGGATTTGTTTGGGATTGCATGATCCATGCATTCTTGGAGATGTCCATAGAAAGCATTTGTGAAGGATTTGCATTGTGGGATGTGGTATCCACTGGCGCAGTGGGCTTAAAGGATACCATCTCAGTCTTAAGAAGAGTGAAGTCTGCTTTTGAGAAGTTTTTCACTGTGGTCTTTTGTGCTGGGGGTGGAGGTGGGATATGTATATCCAGGGTGATTAGTTTGTGGTCAGATCTCACTAGTGAGGGGTATACTTCCGGTGTGGAGCATTTTGTCCCCATGTTTGTGATGATCAGGTCTAGTATATTATCTCCCCTAGTGGGAGAGGTGACTAATTGTTCCAGTGCATTTGAATTTATGAATTCCAGGAACCTTTGGGCTAGGTATTAGGGCTAGAATAATGTACCCAATCTATGTTTGAGTAGTTGAAGTCTCCCAGTATGATGGTATTTTGTGATACATTTATATCCTCCAATGCGACCTATTTGCCTCCCCATCCAACCACAAGTGCAGCAATTACTTCACCCTAATTCCCCTGCAGGGGGAGCCCCCATGGGATGCACTTATCCACAATTGGCCTAGCCCATCCTTCTGATTCCTCTAGTTCCGAAGAAAAGCAAAATGATTCTCATAGCACCTTTTTGGCCTTGACAGGTGTGGTTCCCCTTTTTCTGGCCTCATCTCCTTTGCAGTCTGTGGATCTTGGATCCAACTCCAGATGTGATATCTCACCCTCAAGGGCTGAGACACCTGAATATTTGCAGCCTCAAGCAAACAGCTTAGCTTCTCCACTTCCAGTGATTGCCAGGCATTGTAATCTTTCCTCTCCAGTATGTGATATTCTGGCTTCGCATAAACCATCCACCAGAAAATTTATGCTAATAAATGGAAAAGATTTGCAATTTGGTCTAGACAAAGAGAATTGGATCCCCTTTCTGCTCTCATTTCTGTGATACTCCAGTATCTATCCAAATTTTTTTGAGGAGGACGCCGCAGCTTCAACTTTGTGTCCATTTAGCTGCCATTTCGAATTTTCATAATGGTTTTGGGGATTCCTCTTTAATTTCTTATCGTCTGAACAAAACCTTTTTGAAAGGAATCTATCATTCAAGACCTCCACTTAAACAGCCCACTGAACCCTGGAGTCTTACACTTATCTTGCAATCCTTGATGTGGTCTACCTTCGAGCTGGCAGCCATGTGTGATATCAAGTTTCTCTCCTTGAAATCCCTGTTTTTGGTGGCTATTACTTCAGCTAGATGCATTTCTGAACTCCAAGCTCTTTGTATCAAGCGTACCGATCTGATTTTTCATAAGGACAGAGTATCACTTCGGACCAATCCTTCCTTCCTGCCCAAAGTAATTTCCGAGTTCTCCATTAAACTATTGATTTGCCTGTGTTCTTCCCTAATTTTTCCAACAAGGGAAATTATTGTTTACATTTATTGGACGCTCACAGACAACTGAGGTTTTATTTAGACAGAACAAGGGCAATCAGGAAATCTGACCAATTATTTATTTCCTTTTCTGGTCCAAAAATGGGAAAGGCAATCTCTAAAGTGACTCTATCCAAATGGCTCAGAGACTGTATAACCTTCATCTATAACCTAGAAAGGAAATCTGTCCTGCCAAGCATCAGGGCTCACTCAACCAGATCAATGGCAACTTTTGTGGTGTTCCACTCCAGAGCTTTAATGGATGACATCTGTGCAGCAGCTAAGTGGGCTTCTCCCCATACCTTTATTACTCATTACAAACTGGATCTGGTCTCCAGGGGAAGGGCTTCCTTTGGTTCAATGGTGCTCGGGAATGTTCTTCCTTAGGGCCACCCATGGATATAAGGTAGCTGGGGACTCTGTCCCATCAGTGATGAATGGAATGAAGATTAACAACATCAGATAAAGAAGTTATGTCTTACCATAACGTTCCTTCTGCGTTGTTGATCTTCCTCCATTCATCACGTCCCACCCTCCTTCCCCCACCTAGAGGCTCCTGGGGGATCTTTGGGTCCATTTCCTGGGCTAAGGTTTGTGCTTGGAGACAGCCTTCTGCTTTACTTGCTAGGGCAAACTTGATCTGAGGTAACATGGGGGAATGCGATTATGAGTAAAATCTTGGCTTGAAAGTTTTTGGCTGGCGCGAACTTTGGTATGAGCTCGACTCGGTTCTGAAGGCTCAGAACCGAACCCATTAGTGATGAATGGATGAAGATCAACAACATAGATGGAATGTTATGGTAAGACAAAACTTCCAGCATGAGATGCCATCTGATCCCAAAGAGGCTGTGTTTTTTTTTTTTGCCTTAGACAAGGCTCTAATGACCTGCTTTTTGGATATGTAGGATGGGGGGGGGGGAGTTTGGGGCGAGGTTAGTGATACGTTTGGAGGGGATAAGGGAATGAAATTTTCACCAAATCTGTCTGCCAGCAGGTTTGCTGTCTCTGTAGGATCAGTATATGTGATACTGTTAGTCACTAGTTTGGCACATGCTTGGGTTCTACCTTTTAGGCTGCATACATAGCTGTAAAAGGCCTTATGGTTATCACTGGCTGTGACTGCTAAGTTTTTCTCAAAGTTACTCTTAGAGGATTTGACATGTTGTCTTATTCGCCTGTTGGGGCCTCACCTTAGTTTTCCTAGACAGCAACTTTTTGCATTTCCTGTAAAGTTTGTTGATGCCGGATGTCCACCAAGGAGACTTGTTTTTACATGGGGCTTTGGCTTTGAGTTTGTCTGGAACAGCCAAATCTATACACTTTTATACAAGTGATTGTACAGGGCTTTAGTGAGAGTTTGACAGTTGCAGTGGTACCTCTGTATGTCATGTTAGTGAGGACCAGATCTAGTATGTTTGTTCCTCTTGTTGGGGGTTGAACAATTTGTTCCAGGGCATTTGAGTTAAAGTCAAGAAACTTTTGCGCTAGTGAGTTAGGGCTAGAGTAGGTTTCCCAGAGTGTTTGGCAATATTTGGATTGACTCCAGTTTGTTCAAATAGCCCTTGTGCACATTGTGACGTCCCCGCACTGGGCCAGTAATCAAGGAGCCTGAATCCTCGCTATTGACATTAGATAGGGACTTGTACTTGGAGTACAATTGGATACACTCAGTATTTCCAGATGCAGACCTCTCTTCATCAAGCACAATTTCCCTTAAGAGCACCCAGGGAACATGCTCAGTCTGGGGGCTGGTTCCTCTCTTTCTCTCCAGACCCCCAATAAGGCTTTGTATTGGTGCAGCTGCAGAGTTAAGTCCTAAGCTGAGTGCTCAAGCCAAGTCCTCCACCACTCTCTCTGCAAAACCAGTGCTTCATGTCTCTGCCCAAGTAGCTGACACACCCACTCTTTGAGATTTAATTTTGACATACACACACACACACACACACACACACACACACACACACACACACACACACACACACACACACACCTGGGAAAAGCTGGCACAGATTACCTGCTGTACCAACTTTGCCCAGACTATAAGGTAGATTCACTGCCACCAGTCAGTTACTATAAGGCTCTTAAAAGGGTATCCAAGTATACTGAGTGAAATAAATGTTAATACAAATGGTAATGTTGACCAAACAGCCAGGCTTTCAGGAGTGGCCAGAGTTATTGCCAAATAAATATATGCAAATACTCTCAAAACTTAAATATTTTCTAAAAAGGACCAGCCACAATGAAAAGCTTAAATACATTTAATAATAAATAATAAAAGAACATGAAAATACTCATATATATATTTACAGTAAACACCAGAGTTTCAGTCACTGGAAGTATTAAAAATAACCCTGATGGATAGTTTCACACTGTTATAGAAAAACAGTATTTAGCTAGTCTCACTATATATTCCTGGTTGACTAAAAGAATTACTGTTCCTACTTACTGAATAGAGCAAGGCAAGATGAGTGACTGGTCCTTGTTGTCAGATCCAAGACAGAATACAGAATGCTGCTGAGACTTCTGTCTCCTCTAATTTTAAAACATTATTTTTTTACAGAATGATATCACATACATCTGGTCATCTGACTCTGTTTCCTGCACTATCCCCCATCACTAGAAGCTACCAGGATTTAGCACCTATGTGCCACAATATACACAGACAGAGCTTTGCTCCGATGCGGTACACATGCTGGAAGTCATAAAATCATTGCACTCTTCCTACACGAGCTACCAACCATTCTGTAGCCCAGATATTGTGTCTCTGGTTCCATTCAAAATTGTGGGATAACATCTTTATAATTTAACCCATAAAGTGATTTAATTTCAGATATATTTTGCAATGTGGGTAGATTAAGATTAACTTCTTCACTTCAAGTATATGCTATTACAATGTATACATTTAATTTGGTTACAATAATACATGTACATTTCTTTTCCTTCCAGCAGGGCACGCTGTTGGTACATTTCAACATAAGCAAACCTCACAAATACATTTTTCAGCACAAGCATCTGTACAAATCAGTTTGATATACAAATTATATATAAATATAATTATTTACAAAATTCCAGCTAGCTGTGCTCGCATAAGTTAAACATCTTCTGCCCCACTTCTTCTGGCATAGCTGGCAGTACCTCCTATCATCACACTCATCATGATCCATGGAGGGGGATCTATAACTAGCTCTGAGTTGAATGGCGGTTTTACCCATAGTAATCTGAACTTGCAGTAACTCTGTGGAGTTGTCCTGTCTAACTAGTCAGGAAGTGAATTTATCTCTAATATTGAAAGAAACACTGTTCCTTTGGTTCTCACATGGCCGGGGTACTCTCTGAGGCCTTGAACCAGGTTTCTGTGACTGCACAAACAGCTACATCCTCCAGTGATAGGAGTGCTTCCAGGGTGCACAGTTTTTGGTTTAAGCTCCTAGCATTTAGCAGCATAACCCTTGTTTTGTTTTGATTGGCAATTTTCACGTTGGCACTTTTGTTTTTGAGACCGTGCCTAAAAAAGGCACTATGGGAGATGCAAGAACCTTTGCCAGCAGCCGAAATCCTAGTGGTGCCAGGTGCAAATTCTCTCTGGCAAAGCAGTGAGGTTTGTCGACCATGTCATCCCAGGCTAACAGAAACTAGATTTCTTTGGAATGACACCAAAAACTAAGCCAATTATTGAAATTGATCATTTTTTGTTTATACTGTGGCATCGTTCTAGGTGAGGGTAATATGCTGTTCAAGGCTAGGACATACTGCCTGGGACACATACTCAGAGAGCTCAATCATATCTCTCTTCATATAGTCCAGTGAGGTTCATCTCAGGTCATTCACTCCAACATGAGGTATGACAGGGTCATAATGGTAGATGTTACAGAGAGACCTAAGTGCATGCATGATCTGATGAATCCTGACACTGGACAAGCAGCTAACTGTGACTTTCTCCTTATCTAACCTGGTGAGTGGGACATCCATGTATCTCACTGTGTAGTGTCCAGTGACAAGAAAATTTGGTTTATGAGTGTTACACCTTAAGGACAGAGCCTATGTTTCACCCTTAACCTGTTTTATTGATACTGCTATCTTTTCCAGTTTTGGTGCTGGGGTCTTCTTATCCAGTTCACTTGACCCTTTGATGTCAAGTGGATCTCAAAAACTATACAGTTGACATTGGTTGCACAGCTGTGTCAATGGTTTCGTCTGATTTAGAGACATTCTTGGTGTCAAGGTCATCAATATTTGAACCATCCATTTTGATCTCTGCCTCTAAGCAGTTCAGGTTTTTTGGTGCTGGGGCTCCTGTCTTTGATTCCACTCACTTCTGCCTCAGTGGAGAAGGAGTTGGTAACATAATGGAGCCTTCAGTGCCAACACATTCTGCTTTGGTGTTCAAGACTATGGAGTGGATGAGCATGTACAAGGACTACTATCAATACCAGCTCTGCCCAGGTGTCCCTTCATCTGCTGTTATACCTGTTTATTGAAGTTCCCAGGGAAAGAGCAGAGACATAGCCTTTGGAGATAGCTGCATAGTGCAAACTGACTCTTCTGCAGATTCTGACCAGTCACAGCCAGAAATTCCACAGAAGAGAACATGCAAGAGGAAGCACAAAGACCCCCCCCAGAGTAATTGACATTGGATACTGACTTGGCTGAAGGAGAGAGTTCCCTTGGTCCCCTCCAGAAGACATCACCTTTGACAAATTCCTTGAATTGACAAAGCAGAGGGGATCTTGGCCATCTGACCCACCCTCTCTGGATGAGGAAGTACTCTTTGAAGCTTAGTGTCCTGTATGTTTTACTTCTTGGGTGAATACTAACCCTGAGTACTGACTTACAGATTTGTTTTCCAGGAAGATATGGCAGGAATCAGATACTTCAGAGGCAATTTACAGGAGACCTAATAATGTTAAATAAATAAATAAATAAAAAATGTACATTCTCCTAAGGAAAGGCAGTAGTGGTCAAAAGAACCTTGGTTGGATTCAGTGATAGCTGCAGCAGCCACCAAAGACAAACTCACAGACAAGTCTCCAGCTGTCTAGCCTCCCCAACCCCACACATGCAAGGAGTCTAAAGCCTTGGACAGTTTGGGAAAGCACACATATGCTTTGGGTACATTTTCCATGAGAGCATTAAACTTCTTCACATATGAACTGGTTCAGAAGGGTCCTAGTGAAATAAGTTATGGATACTTTGGGACAACCTATGATGTAGGAGCATATTACTCAGTATCAGACCACCCTGAAAGTATGTTTAATATTACCAACCTCTCCACATGGCTATATCACAATGTAGCTGATGGGACAGCGAGGATTGCTGGCACTGGCTTAACCATAAAAAGTCATGTGTGGCTCCACTTATGCAGTTTTTACAAATAACTTCAAAGTGTTGTTCACCTATATCCCGTTTGATGGTTCCTCCATCTTTGGACCAACTGTGAAGGATAAGTTAATGAGGTGAGAACAAGATAGGAAAATGGTGCCTGTCATGTGACTCAGATATGAGAACCCTCCAAGACCTTTTGACAAGAATTAGAGGGGTTCCAAATTCCTATGGTTCAAAAGATCTCGGTGTTAACCCTTTTACTTCCCCTTGGACATTGGGTGACCTTGGCAGAGGCAGCCTCTTCAATGGATACTGACCACAAAGTCAAAGAGGTCCAGAAAAACAGGGGTATGGGAACAACTTACAAGGATGGCCCAACCAACACCCCTATCTATCTTTGGAGACAGTTGGGTGGTAGCTATCTCGACACCTGGAAGTGTGGGTAAACTTCACGCAAGACAAATGTATCCGAATTATAATATCCAGAGGCTATTCCATACCCATTCACTGGACTGCAGATGATGAAATAGCAGTTTCTAGATGTTCCACCCCAACAAAAGATGGTGGCTGTACATGAAGTTGCTACTCTAATCTGGAAACGAGCCATCCAAGAGGTCACACCACACCAGAGGGTGGGGTCAATAACCTAATCATGGTTCTGTTTGATAAAAAAGGAAGTCAAGGACCTCAGGCCAATACTAGATCTAATCGGCCTAAGGAGGCCCAATTCAGAAATGACATGGTGTTGCTGATTTTGCCATATCTGAAGGCAAACTATTGGATGTGCTTGATAGACTTCTAGGATGCCTACCTCTACAAAAAGATTGTAAAGGAGTCCAGAAAGTTTGTGCTTTCAAGTGGGAGATGAACATTACCAATTCAGAGTCCTGCCCTTCAGTCTTACCACTGCCCCCTTGGTATTTACCAAATACATAGCAGTAGGCACAGCCCACTTGCAGCTCAGAGGGTCTTCCTGTACCTGGATGATTGGCTGCTGAGTTCAACAACCAGGGAATTCTTAATAGAAAACAGAGATTATGCTCAGCCTAGCTTTAGGCATTTCTGCCAATTACCAAAAATTAGACCTTCAACCTTCTTGGCAAATTTCCTTCATTGGGAGCCATCTAGGCACAGTATCTTGCCGAGTGACCCTCGTGGAGGAATGTAAACTTTCTCTACAAAATCATATACAAGCCGTGTATTTACAACAAAGTCCTTCAGCTTTCCTAGTTCTCAAAGTCTTAGGTTTGATGGCAGCAGCAAGCTCAATGTTCCATTATGCCAGGTACTACATGAGAATACTACAATGAATAATTTCCATGCAGTGGTCTCAATTAGTGGACCCTTAATTTCCATGCAGTGGTCTCAATTAATGGACCCTTCTTCAGCTATGATTCAGATAACCTAGATTTGCAAGGCTCACTTGAATTGCTGGCTAACTTCACATTTTGTACAGAGTGGAAAACCTTTCATTCTGCCCTCCCCAGCAGCAATTGTGACAATGGATGCCTCCCCTCTGGGGTGAGGTTGGAGAAAATTTGTAAGGGAGGATGACTCACGGCCAGTAGAATCAAACAGATGGCAACCTTCACATCAGTATCCTGGAAATAAGACCAGTCCTCCTAGCAATGTTGGAATTTCATGACCTCTTTCCTCCATGGATGATAAAGGTATGGTCAGACAGCATGCCGGTTGTTTGGGGCATCAACGAGCAAGGGGAAACCAAGTCATACTCGCTTTGCCAGGAAGCAATGAGAATATGGAAATGGGCTCTGGATTCAAGTTGTTTTCTGGTAGCAATGCACATCCAGAAAATCCAACTGGCTAGCAGACAGACTTAGCAAGTCCATCCTTTTGCCTCACAAGTAGTATCTCAGTAGATATTCCAGCAGTGGGGCTTGCCTTGCTGCAGATTGCTCTGTTCAACCTGGAACACCAAGTACAAGGATCTGCTTGACCGTAGTTCCATTTCAAGGACAGTCACCCAAGGCCGCGCTAGTCTGCCAGTAGTCATCCACTCCACTCTACTATATGCATTCCCACCTCCACCCTTCATAACAAAATTTCTTCAGAAGACATCTACCTGCAATTTCCAAGTGATTCTTATTGCTGCATTCTGGTCCAGACAGGTTTTGTTTTCCCTGCCAAGGCCCCACCTGAAGAAGCCCCCTTGGCTTCTAGATCCACATCTGAATATTCTTTCTCACCCCTTCAAGTCAGCTTCACCTGGACCTTCACAGCCTCACATTAACTGCATGGTATATCCAATACCCTTAATAGCCAGAAACTCTTGTTTCCGAGAAGGTCATTCACATAGTTTTGGTGTCTCAGAAGAAGTCCATACAAAAGACTAACTAACAAGTGTAAATGGAAAAGATTTTCTGTCTAGGTCTCTAACCAAAATGTAGACCCATATGCTGTTCCTATTGCTGATGTCCTCCATTTTCTGTCTTCTCTGTTCCATTCTGGTTCCAGTTATTTTACCATGAAAGTCTGGTTAGCCACAATTTCCAGCTACCATCAAGGGCTTCAAAACTGTACAACAGTTTCCCATAAACTGTGCAAAGCCTTCCTTAAAGGGATTTTCCTACTTCATCCTTCTATCAAAGACCCCATTACTCCATGGTATCTTTATTTGGTTCTATAAGCTCTGACCAATTTCCCATTTGAACCAGCTTCCTCAGCAGACATGATGTACTTGTATTGGAAGACCATATTTTTAGTGGCTATTACATCAGGTAGAAGAATATTGAGGTTAAACACCATATCAGTTTCTCCACCTTACCTTACTATCTATAAAGAAAGAGTTGTGTGCTAAGGTGGCTTTCGAAAACAATATTAATTATCAATCTGCCAGTCCTATTTCTGAACTACTCTAACAAAGGAGAGTACCTCCTGCAGGCTTTAGATGTTCACAAACAACTCAAGATTTTATCTACATGGAACTAAGCTATTCGGGGGGATAAACAGTTTATACATATCTTTCATCCCAAATTGGTTGGGGTCAACAGTTACCAACTTAACTCTGTCTAGATGGTGTTCTGATTGCATCTCATTTGTTTTCTTTTTCAATAATAGAACATTTCATTCAAGTTCAGAGGCCCACTCTACAAGATCTGTAGCCACTTCTACTGCCTTTTTCAAAAACTCCTCCACTGAGGACATTTTTCCAGCAGCCCCTTTTTCCACTTGTGAAGATATGTGAAGGCTGCCAGCCTAGCTAGATAGAATTTTATAGATAATTCTATGTCATTGTAAATATGAATATAATCCACAGGCTTGTCCTCTTAAATGTAAGAAAACTGGGTTAAATGTTGAACTTCAAAAATGTAACCACAGTGCACTCTGCTGGAAGAAAGCTGATAAGTCAAGCATTGTATGACTGATCTCAAAGGTTGGAGATATAATGTCTGGACTGAGGAATTCCTTCTATTGTTTTGAGACCAGAGTTAATTGCAAGGTTTTGCATGTATAATATATTTTATTGTTATGGCTTCTTGGCCAGGTGCAAGATCAAAGAAATGTTAAAACTCTTGAGTTTCTGCAGCCTGGTAACCAGGGAAGAATGATGTAATCTAAAATGAGTCAGCAGTGATGTATTACCAATTTAAGAGATCTGAGAGAGAAAGAGAAAGCATTTTGGAGTTTGTCTGAAGAACATCCACTCACCAGTACTCTGCCTTTGGTCTATATGTAAGTTTATTTAGAACTGTGATTGCTGTTGGAGTTGCATAGGAATTTAGTCAGATTTAGTCTAGCTGTTTTCTATATTTGTCAGACTGTTCTACAGTATTATTTTAAGCATTTTCCTGTGATCTCTGAACTCTTGACTAGCACTGTGTTGAAATGAGAAAAATTGTCTTGTGTTTTTACTATCTATTATTAAATATTTGTAAACCTTTCAAATGTGGCTGTTTTGTGTAGAGATAATTTAAACACTAGATTACTTGCATGTATTTGGTGATACTGTACAAAGCTACTCCAATAAGCCTTGCTGTTCATCCACTTACTATTTGGATAATAATATTGCAGAGTATAATTGGTCACCTTTTTAGTAGCTGATAAGTGTAATTGGTGACAGTAATTGCTAACCTTATAGCCTGGCAGGAGGGGCATAGCTGGAGAACCTGTGCCAGCCTTCCCCAGGAGTATCTGTGTGTTTGTATATAAACCAGATCTGAAAGTGTGTGTGTGTGTGTCGGCTACTTGGGCAGGGACACGAAGCACTGGTTAGACAGAGAGGGCACTGCAGGTTTTGGATTGACTAATTGGCTGAGATCTGTACCCTATAGCTGTGCCTGTGGGGATTCTTATTGGGGATTTGGAGAGAAAGGGAGAAAGGGAGAGACCAGCCTACTGTGATCTCTGTGTGCTCTTAAGGGAAATTGCACTTTGTTGTGTGTGTACTTGTTATCCTTCCAATGTGCATGTCCCACACTGGTGCTAGTGGTGAGGATTGAGGCTCCTTGATTACTGGGCCAGTGCACGGGTGTCACATATTAATTGGTTGGCAGTGGTGGGATATCCACACCACATATTAATTGGTTGGCAACTGGCTTGTAGTGGTTTGAATAGTGAATTCCCGTAGCTTGTTTACAGTGATCCCTGAAGGTGTTTTTGTACTTTAAATCAGCCATGCAGTGAATATTCAGAATTCAGATCACAAGTATTTTATTTCTTTTGTTAGCTTGGTTAGTCAGGGAGAGTAGGCAAGCATGTCAGCAGAGGAGTATGGCAAGCTGACAAGGAGCCAGTTGGCTGAGATGTGCCAGGCTAAGGGACTGATACATGCAATCCTGACTGAGGCAGGCATGATTGCAGCTTTGATCACAGCTGCATCAGAAAACAGCAATCAGGATGATGATCAGACTGGGTGTGGTGATGTACAACACTCAGAGAATGGACAGCTCAACCTTTCTGCAGAGGACTTAAAAATCCCTCTGGAGCTAAAGAGACTTGAGCTGGAGGCCAGGCATTTGGAAAGAGAAGCAGCAGAGAGACTGAGACATCTACTGGGTCATAGCATTCTGTTTTGACTGTTTGGGTAAACCAGTTCAGGGAGTGATCAAAGCTCCTTCCACATGGACAGTAACCACGTTTGCTATGTTTTTCAAACTGCTTTTTCTGCTGCTGTCCATGAAACATCACATTGGCTTTCTGTCCACACTTACGCAAAGCAGTACAAACTGGATAGTGCTTCCTAGGCCAGAAATACTTTTACTAAGGCAGTAGTCCAAGACAATCCATCCCACATTATGGCAGGATGTTTGGATGAATCATTTTTTCATCAAAAAGTCAAATGATGGGATTAATCAATAAGTTATGTTACTGAATCCTGGAATTATGACATGCCATCATACCTCTCAACTGTCCAGATTTTTGCAGAATGTCCAGATTTTTCTCTCATATTTTTGGTCTGTTTCTCATAATTTTTTTTTTTGGCAAATTATTGGCAAATCATTGAGGATGGAAGTCAGAAAACAATGGCAGGCTTTTGAGTTTCATACTTCATATCCTTCAAAAATTCATTCTAATGGAAAACTTGTTATTCTATCAAATTTCCAAGTTTTAAAAGCAATATTTGAAAGATATCCCTATTTTGAACCCTTGTCCCCCCATTATTTCTGTCTTTGTCCAAATTTCTTCCTGTGAGAGTTTGAGAGATATGCACACAGTGGAGTTGTGGAAATAGTCAAAGTTCTGTTACAGCACTGGGCCAAACATTATATTTGTTAAGGAATATAGTGTGTGGAGTAACAAAGGTGGCCTGTAAGAAGGGTGTATGTGTAGGAGAAAATAAATGTCATCCAGGATATGCTTAGTGCACTGTACTTGATGTACAGGTTGACTGTAATGTAATGCTTAGTGTTAGCATACATTGTAAAATAAAAGGAAGAAGCTATTGACAGTTATCTTGATGAAGCCTGTAGCAGTACCGGTAGACCTGTTCAAGATGATTCTGTCCAGAGAAACTTTCCACTGTATAATACCACAACTTTGTAGGAATTTTTGTCAAGCTCATGTGATGCCCACTCTCAGCATGTACATATTGTCTTGTTCAATCTGTAATAGATGCAGCATCTCATATGTATGGATTTGTCTACTACTCTTCAGGGAGCAGATATATCTGTGCCGTAAATCAATGGTATTATGTATCCTTGGCAACCCTTGTGTAGGATTTACTTCATAGATCAAAATGCAGGTAGAAGAGGGAATAGATGATGTTTTAAGACTTCTTTTGATGAACTCTGGTGCAACACCAACCATGTAAAAATGCTTGAACCATGTCAAGACACAACCCCATTGTTTCAGGTTTAGTTTCCTTCTGCAACGCAAATGTACTTGAATCTTCTTTGGTGGGAGATAGGCAAAGTCAGCTAAAGGTTTCACCTTGGTCTGGAACGTTTGAGGTGCCTTAATTGGTTGGAGAATCTACTACAGTACACCTCCTGCCACAAAAGTTGCAGCTGATGGAACAAGCAGCACTTAGGCTGCAAGCATAGAATGTTTAACTCCATCTCCTGCTGACTGGCAAATTTGAGCAGTGATTCATTAATGCCTATAATTCTTGAGTCTTTGACATCAAAGGGGTCTATACCAATATCCCATTCTGTGTATTTGTGATTCTGCTGATGTGAGCATTTACTGTATACAGTTGTTAACACATACCTGAGTATGTGGGTAAAGTTCCATGTATAATGCAAATTTTGGCTTGCCAGAGTTCAGTAATATTTTGCTCTGTTGTCAGCATAAGAGTTGTGCTGCTGTCCTGTGTCATTGTTTGCATAAGGAAGGTTCCACTTCAGAGTTTATGGAAGTGGGCACACAATATTTGTACATATTTTCCTTTTGTTGGTACTGTGTTTTTTCATGTGTGACAGCTCTTTTGTGTGTTAGAGTACTAGACTTCAGTAGTGCAGCTAGTGGGTGAATCCCATCATTTATTTGCTCTGTTCTGATGAAACGGGATTAATTTGACTTTCCTTTGGTAATGCAGAGTGGACACATCTAATGAATGCTAGCTGGTGAATCTACTTGGTGTCCAGACTCATATGTTTTTATTCTTCCCAACTAGTTTACCATAAAGATGGATGTACTGAAATAACATAGTACATTTGTGTAATCACCATTGTCAATGAAGTATTCTATTTTTTTGTTCATTTGCCTCATTGCCTGGCAAACATCAGCCCCCTCCCAGCCATTAACTCATTCTCTCTCTCTTCACTGAGGGTGAGAGTTAGCCATTATGATGGTAACCATCAGGTGTGGCTTGTGAGTTTTTGTTATGTTTGCAGCCCTATATCCTTGCACACACACATAGCTGTGCAGCAGAAGTGGACATGCTATAGGCTGTCTGTAATGGACATTTCCTCACTTTTGCAGAGGATGTGTTCAATAAGTATCTCTGTCTATCAATCCCAAAGCATGGGAAGTGGCTTCCCCTGTCTCTACCTGGGAAATTCCACCTACTCAATGTCTTTGCCAGTGCATACAACCCTGCCTACATCCCAGGAGGGGTGAGCAGGATACATCACTTAACCCCCCCCTTTCTGCCCCTCAAGTGTTGAGGCTGATAATTGAACCATTGTTGTCTAGGTGGTAGTCAGGGCTCTATCACTTGTGCCACAGAGACAGGCAGTGATTGGACTATTCTTGTTTTCACAGTGGATATTCTTTACCTTCTTCTGTATAAACTTGTATGCTGTTATGCTGGAGTGAGAAAGTAGGTATATGTTGTATGCTTAGACATGCTTTGTGTTCGTCCATGTTGGCAGTATGATGGATTAGCCTATTACCTGGAAAAGGTCCTAATAGTAGGAAATTGATGAGTGGTGATGGCCATGCATGGTGCATGGATGCAGCCTTTAAACCCTTGCCATTCTACTGTGAGTCACCACAGTACTATGGTGGATTAGTCAACTACTAGGAAGAAGTCCTTATGGCAGGAAACCACATTGTGATGACTGGTCCTAATAGCAGGAAACCACATTGGGTTGACTGTTTCATGCACTGTGTGCCTTGATCAGTTTCCATGGAGGAACTTCTGACTGTATATATTAGGGAAGCCTTTAGGCAAACACCATAATTTATCTCGAGAGAAGTAACTTCTTTATAAGGTTCATAAGTTAGTACTAGGCTAACTGCCCTTGCAAGCCATTGTAAGCCTAGCCAATTATCCCTTGTGAGACTCAAACCCTGAACCTTGTGTTTGTAAGGCAAACACCTTAACCATTAGGCCACCCACCCTCAGTATATCAGAGTAAATGAACTGTTGCATCTTTCTTATAAAGCAAGCAAGGGATTCCATACATGACAAATACTGTGTAAATAGCTATCCTATTGCACAATGGTGCTGCAAAAGACTTTCATTGGTCATTGAAGGTCATGTCACCAAAACAGCTGCTACCTTAGCTGTATTCTTTAAAAACACTTTTGTTAATGGTAGACAAGATGTGTGAAACTGCAGACTGAAAAACAATCTCCTATATGTACTTGTCAAATGCAGACCTGAACTGAAAACCACAGATCTGTAAGACATTGTATCATGAATCCCTGCAACTATAATTTCAAGTCAATCTATACAATATATCAAGTCAAGTTATATACCATTAGCAACTGGGAAGGCAGAAGAAACTGACCTAACTTGACTTTTGACTTTGAAATCCAGTTCTAAACAGCCATATGTCATTTCTGTCATTATTTAAAAACATGTTGAAATAGTTTATTTGCATGGCTTCAAATTTGATAAAAGCAGCTAGAAAGAATGCAGTTGTTCCTACTCATTTTCAGTAAGCCAATTGTCTCATTTACTGCTCAAGAAATTCTCAGAAGCCACACCTGATGGTTGCCAGGAGTGTGACTAATCATCCAACGAGTTTGCTGTGAAGACAGAAACACTTTAGTTTTCCTTTTCTGAATTCCTCACACAGTAGTACATTCTTGCTATGAAATACATTCTTTTGAGAGGATATCACCTCGGTGAGAAGGATCTTTGAACTGGAAACCTTAAATGGATACATTTCTTTATGCATCCATTCGTTTGAATGTAATATCCTTGAAGACTAATCCCTTTTTCGTACCTAAAGTGATATATTCCTTCACATTGAATGAAGCTATTTATCTTTCAGTTTTCTTTCCCCACCAACAGAATAAAGGGGAAAGACTCTTGCACACCCAAAATGTTCAAAAGCAAGTTATACTTCACAGTATATCAGAGTAAATGAACTGTTGCATCTTTCTTATAAAGCAAGCAAGGGATTCCATACATGACATATACTGTGTAAATGGCTATCCTATTGCACAATGGTGCTGCAAAAACCTTTCATTGGTCATTGAAGGTCATGTCACCAAAACAGCTGCTACCTTAGCTGTATTCTTTAAAAACACTTTTGCTAATGGTAGATAAGATGTGTGAAACTGCAGACTGAAAAACAATCTCCTATATGTACTTGTCAAATGCAGACCTGAACTGAAAACCACAGATCTGTAAGACATTGTATCATGAATCCCTGCAACTATAATTTCAAGTCAAGAATGACATATTGCTTTGAATATTTTCTAAGTGATATTCTCTATCCCTGCCCCAACCCCAACCCTAACCTTGCAATTTACGTTCCAAAACATCCTTTCCCTAATAGTATTACCGTTCGCACAGATTACACCTGATGGCAGTGTTAGGTTCTTGATCTTTTTTTTTTTTTTTTTTTAATAATTTTACATACACTGATCACAAAAGGAAACCAGTTGTTTTTATTCTGTAATTACTTTAATGTGGAATATGGGCTGTTGGTGTTTTTTGATATTGTGAGTTCAGGGATTTTTTTTTGTATGGAATAATGGGTGTTAGTATTTTTTCTATTTTGTGCATTAAGATTAATGACTATACTTTTGTGTGTGTGTGTGTGTGTGTGTGTGTGTGTGTGTGTGTGTGTGTGTGTGTGTGTGTGTGTGTATTTTACATCTCAATACCTACCACACTGTGTACTGATGGAAAAATAATCTGGTGACTGAGTTACAATGGGGAGTAAGAAGCACAGATCAAGTTGATTGATTTTTGTTGAATGTATCACTGTTTTTCAGCCTGCACTTGTTAAAGAAATGCCATCTGTTTGTTACTGTACTGCTCTTAGGTTGTTTTAACAGTAGTCTGATATTTCCTAACCACCTCTGAAACTGCAGAGGCAGCTCCGAGTTTGACAAAGTTCTCCTGGGGCTGCCAAAATATTTCTAAGTTTTGTAAAGTTTTTCTGTGTTGCACTTCTCTTACATTGTAGACTTTTTTCTGCATTTTGTGAACATTTATCAGGGTTAGTGAACTTATTTCCATGGATTCCTGATACTGGAGGAATTCTGACTTAAATATTAGGAGAAGGCTGCTGGTTTGGACATATGCTGAGGAGGGATGCTGGGTATATTGGGAGAAGGATGCTAAGGCTGGAGCTGCCAGGTAAGAGGAAAAGAGGAAGGCCTAAGATGAGGTTTATGGATGTGGTGAGAGAGAGGACATGCAGGTGGTTGGTGTGACAGAGCAAGTTGCAGAGGACAGCAAGAAATGGAAATATGATCCGCTGTGGCGACTCTTAATGGGAGCAGCAGAAAGAAAAATAAGAAGTTGTAAAGTATTTGTTACTGAACTTGAGCTCAAAACTAGCTCATTTTACATTAAGAGGGTTCTTTTACACTCTGGTGGGAGCAGAGAGCTAATTTAACCCATCCAAGTTGGAAACTGCTGATGGGAGGTTTATTGTGTGTTTATATGATTGGCCTGAGGACTTAGCTGTTGTAAAAGTCTTTCATCCTGCTGGTATAAAAGTGATGCACAAACATGGTTCCCAATGCCTTGTGTATAAGCAAACCTCTCCAGTTTAAAATCCTGTATAGGAAACACTCCCCATAGTCTCCCACTATTCATAGCTGCCATTTTGTGCAGAGGGCAGTACCACTGTAGTTCATTTAATAATATACTACTAAACAATCTCATTTTGACCTTTAAGTGACTCTCCCCTACTGCTTTCCATCTACTAAGGATCTGGTATACTGGATAGACACTTCCCAGTCATCTCTGTTTCGGGCCTGGTGGATATGGGTATCCTGAGGCAGTGTAGTAACTGCCTAATGTGCACTGACAACCATTCATTTTTAAAACAGACAAACAGTGTGTGAGAAATGTAGATACACAATGTCATTGCAGGTAAAGCTCTCACATACACACATGAACACTGCAAACCAGGTTGTTAGCATTACACCCAAAACACTCACTATCAACACTAAGGAACAAACACATAGACCCACATATGCGGAGGTACTCACTTGCAATCTACCCGAACCTCCAAGACCTCCTAAAAGCATCTCTCAGTGGCCCCCTGGACATCCAAAAAAGACAGCACCTCACAAAACACATAACTCTGAAAATCATAGCAGCCCCTCTTCCAAGCCCATAGGGCAACATGCCACACAGCCAAACATTCTAGTTATTGGAGATTCCATTGTAAGACATACTGATGTCCCCTTACCAGGCTAAACAAGGAGAAGATCTCAGTGAGCTGTCTGTCTAGAGCCAGGATCCAACAGATCACACATGCACTTAGGTATTTAAACCACAAGTGCCAGTATGACACTATCATAGTCCATGTGAGCGAAAATGAACTAAGGTGTACCTCACTGAACAATATGAAGATAGACATGATGGAGCCCTCTGAATATATGTCCCAGGCGGGTATGAATCTAGCCTTGAGTAGCATCCTACCTTTAACTTATGATGATGCCATATTACCAGCAAAAAAATGATTGACTTCAACAATTGGCTTAGTTTCTGGTGTCACAACAAGGGGCTCCAATATCTGTCAACCTGGGGAGACATGATCAACAAACCACGATGCTTTGCCAGAGATGGTTTGCACTTGCCACCACTTGGCTTCTGGATATTGGTAAAACTTCATCTATCTCCATAGTGCCTTTTTTTAGGCTGTGCCAAGTTTTTAAACCCTACAAAATAACAAAAATTACTCACAACTACCTAAAGGTACTGGTGTTGAATGCTAAGAGTTTAAATAAAAAACTGCACTCCATGGAAGCACTCCTCACCTTGGAGAATGCAGACATATGTGCAGTCACAGAAACATGGCTCAGAACCATAGAAAGCACCCCAGCTATCAAAGGCTACAATGCCTTTCCCACATTTTGATCCCCCTCAGCTAAGGATAAAACAAAAGAAGGTGGTGTCTCAGTGTTTATAAAGGATGAGCACACTGATAGACTGGTCCAACAACATGACTTACTTGAGCTGCTTCATGCCGAAATAACCATAGGTGCGACCCCATATCATATCCTTGCTACCTACAGATCCCCTAACATGAGTCTGGAAAATCACACTTCCTACCTAAACCTAATGGAATCTCTTATCTTTCTGGGTGACTTCAACTACCCCTCTGTAAACTGGGAGACTTATAAGACCCATAATTCACTTGGTCAGAGTTTTTTGGACTTCCCCAATGCAAACGCCACTAGTTAGCTCCCCAACTAAATATCTTAGACCTAGTACTCATGAACATGGGGGGGGGGGTGCTGCTCCCTCCCATGTATTAACTCCTCCCTGGTAAGATCTGACTATAAAATGATCTCCTTTAGTATTAAAACTAACATAGAATCTCCATCAAGCTCCAACCCTGTTAAGAACTTTGCTAAGGCCAATTACCAAAAACTAAGTGACAGCTTATTAACCTTCCAAGCCCTGCAAACCCGGATGACACTGAGGCCTACTCTGAACTATACACAAAAGCACTGTAAAACCAAATTTATAGCTGAATAGAGGAGGCAGCATCTGTCTGAGTCAAACCTATGATTACTAGCAAAGTAAACCACCAGCATAAATAGACTATTCAACAAAAGGAAAAAAAATCCTCTCCAATGCCAAGAAGGAACAGACAAATCAGTGCAAAAAGACACTCACCAATCTAAACAAACAAATTAAAGAGCTAGTCAAGTCTGCCAAAGCAAACTATGAGGCAAAGATAATCTCCCAGGTGAAAGATGACCATAAGGCTTTTTTTAATTATGTTTGCAACCTGCGAGAAAATGCTCAGCAATATGCCAGTTTAATCATGAATGGCGACACCCAGCCTGAAAGTATAGCAAACCTGCTGGCTGACAAGTTCAGTTCAAACTTCTCCCCCACATCACACCTTAAGAAATACCTGCAACCCCCCAGTCATTATGAGGGGAACAGGTCCTTACCGCTCTCACTAAAGCCAAAACACAGCCTCCATGGGTCCTGACAGCATTTCAAGATATTTCTTAAATAGCTTAAAACAGAATCTATCAGGGCCACTAGAAACCCTCTTTAACCACAGCCTCCAAATGGGCTTTGTCCCAGAGGAATGGAGGACTGCAACAGTTATCCCTCTGCACAAGGGGGGGGGGGCATTAACAGACCTAGGGAACTACAGACCCATAAGCTTGACCAGTTGTATCTGCAAGGTCATGGATAAAATTATCATGGACCTGATCAATAATGACATACAAGCTCTCCAAAAACTGGACCAGACCCAATCTGGCTTTGTCAAAAGGAGGTCTTGCCTGCTTAATCTGGTGGACTTCTTTAGGAAGGTCACCAGGGCCATGGATGAGGGTAAAACAGTACACACTGCTTATCTAGACCTGGCCAAAACTTTTGACACAATCCCCCACTCAGGGATCATAGATAAACTTACTCAGTTAGGCATAAACCCTACATCATCAGTTGGATAGCCAAATGACTTACTGACAGGACACATGTTGTCTAGATAGGTGAATCCACTTCTGACAAGAAACCTGTTACTAGCGATGTCCCAAAGGGCTCATTCTTGAGACCCCTCCTGTTTAATATATACTTCTCTGAAGTAAAGGCCAATGTTGGGGGTCTCTGGCTCACCAAGTTTGTTGACGACTGCAAGCTGGGAGCAATCATTGAATCCCCAAATGATGTCGACATCCTACAAACAGGCCTAAAAATGACTGGTACTAAAGCCATGGTCTGAGACTAAATGCTAAAAAATGCATAATCATAACCTTCAGTAAATCATAAATCCTTGCAAATTATAATATTAATTAATAGCACACCCATAAAAGTAGACCCAGTGGTGAGGGACCCAGGAACACAGCTAGGTGTTTTAGTAACCTAAACATTGACCACCAGGTAGCTACAGGGGTGAGGAAAGCCTTCCATGTGTCTCAGCTTATAAGTAAAGGCATGGCATCAAGATCAAAGGGTCACAGTGCCATTGTACTTGGTCCTCATCAGGCCCATAATTGAGAACAATACTCCCTTCTGCATGTACCTAACCAGGGACTTGCACCAAATGGAATGGCCTCAGAGGTTTCTCACTAAAAAATATAAAGTGTAGGACAAATGTCTTATGCGGACTAATGGCCCTATCCCTTTACTCCATCTCATATTGTGTACTGAGAGGGGACTTATACTCGACATACAAGGCATTCGCTGATCTAGCTCTAATGAAAATGAAACATGTTTACAAGAAAAATTATACAAGGGTAACACATTCCATGGATCTGAACCTTATTTCTGAGTCTAACAGAACTTGCTGAAACCACATCTATGGAACAAACGTCCCAACTTCGTAAAACAAAGCGTGTTCCTCACTCTCTTCAAAAATAATTTGAATAAATGGATGGGGAACCATATATTCACTTCTAGGGTACTGCCCATGTCCCTTATGGACAGAGGCAGTCTGTAAAATGACTCAGGGCTCCAGCACCCAAAGACCCACTACTCTGATACTACCCTATCCCATGTATGGGGAATTAAGATATAATACTGGCATATCTTGGGTATTATTGGCTAGGCTTGTAAAAGCTCTTTTGCTTACAGGTGATTTCTAGGCTAATAGCAGATGAAGTGTCCCACTGTTGCATGAACCCTTTTATGTCTCTTCTGAAAGTCTACAGCATCAAAGACAGTGCCACAACTAACAAATGTATGGGATAAGCATACAGGAATGTTAGCAGTAATGGAAAAGGATGAAAAAAGGAGAGAAATAATGATGTTTGTCAGATAGCGTAAACATTAGAAAGAAATACTATAGTTAGGAATGCCTTAACAAACACATATACATCAATTAATCATTATTTGCTTTCCATTTGTTGTCTCATTAAATGGCATTGATTGAGAATTATTTGGACTAGACATAGTTGCTGCTTTTAGTAAAGCTATGTACATTTTTATGGTATGACTCTAAAAATGCTAAACAGTGCTTACAGTTATTTTGTGAGAAAGACTAAGTACATTACAGCTGTTTTTTTTAATTACAGATCGTGATGCTTTGAACACAATGGAATTGTCAACAGATGACAACCAGAGCTGTCACTTCAGTTCATTATCCTGGAGATCTTCAGTCCTCCCTTCGATCATTAGTGAAAGTAAAAAAGATTTTATTAACAACATTTCTGAACAAATAAAGACTGAACTCCAGAAGACAGACTGCCCAGATAAAGGACCTGATGAGCAGCGATACATAGTTTACAAACATGCATTTGATAAGGTATTTATATTTTTCACTGTAATTATTAATCTGTTGTATATCAAGTCTGATTAAAAACACTCCTCATAATAAGTGCCTGTTGTGTCCTCACAAGTGGTGCAAAATGGGTATTCTTTTTTTAAATGTCTGAGCATTAAACCATTTCCAAATAATAGAACAATATAAATGTAAATCATAACACATAATAAAGGTATATTTTTTTAGCCAATGATGGTGGCCTAGGGGGATAAAACTCTTACTATGGCCCAGATAACCTGACTTCAGCTAGGGGCATAGGTGCTTGATGTCGCTGGCAGGGAGTATATATAGGCCCATCTTGAGGGAAGGTTAGCATGGAGCTGGCCACATACTACCATTATCCCTCTGACATGGAGCAGTGACTCAGAGGGATGGGAAAGTGCAGAAGCATATACTCACAAGGAGAGGACATTGTGGGCCACAGCAATGACATGGTTAGCAGCTCCCCCTGCTGAGAGAGTGGGGTTAAACCTTCCAAATGCTTTTATCTCTGTGATGCCACTAGGAGCACAAAACACCCTCCTAGCTGACTGACTGATGGCTCATCCATTGACATCTGTTACCTCAGCACTGAGTAGAAGGCTTGATCATTGGCAGGCAGAAGGGCAAGAATCACCTAAGGGAAAAAAATAAACAGAGTGTTTGGAGAAGGACAGTATTTATCATAACATATCTAAAGGAGTGATTTAGGAATAGATTTATGAACCAAAATAACCAATCACTGTGCTCAAAGATTTCAACACTTTATTAGCAGTAAAATATTAAAGGCTTTCATCCCCTATTATATCTGGGACTTCATCAGAACAATACAATCCTTAGGTTCATTCTTTTTAAAACTTCCAGTCAATTCACATGTTCACAACCTACCAGTTCCACCCTTCCATCATTGCATACAAAATAAATCTTAAAAATGAACTAGATAAAAGCTTTGCTCCATTACACCTCTAGATATTACCCATGAATAAATAGTCCACCAATACAAAAATGTAATACTGTAATAACAACATAAAACATGCACATTTTAAATCCATCAGTTAAAAAAAAACATTGTGAGTGATGTTCATGATAACCAAATTTAGGTTGCATAACTAAATTTATCACTAAATTAAAACAAAGAGATTGTATTTTTACTATATTATTAATGAAAACACTTGGGCGGCCACGGTGGTGCAGCGGTTAGCGTTGCCGCCTCACAGCAAGAGGTTCTCCGGTTCGATTCTCGGCTGGGGTGCCTTCTGTGCAGAGTCTGCATGTTCTCCCTGTGGTTGTGTGGGTTTCCTCCGTGTGCTCCGGTTTCCTCCCACATCCCAAAGACATGCTGTAGGTGGATTGGACACTCTAAATTGGCCCTAGGTGTGAGTGTGTGCATGTGTGTGCCTTCTGTGGAAGGTTGGGCGCCGGGCTGGCAACTCGACAGCGTAAAACTCCACTGCCAATCATGAGTGGACATGTGATCCGCTGTGGCGACCCCTAACCGGGAAAAAGCTGAAAGAAGAAGAAGATTAATGAAAACACTTCCATTCAATCTAGGTGCTTTAACTGCTTTAATTTTCAATTGCCATTGCAGTTATTTAATTTCTAACAACACTTTTCATGGTCCTCCCCTTGGATCTTGTTTAACTTTTTCCTACACAGAAAATAAAAAAGCATACTCAGGTGCCTCCTCCACATTTTTGTATAGAGCATTGTATTCTTGTCTCCTGTTTATATCATAAATGTGTTCATAAATTCTCTCTCAATGCCCTTTGCCTTCTGAATATAGTAATTTAGCACATTTGAAATTATGCTATATAAATCATTCCTTCTCTCCCATAGTGGTTGTAATTCTTACTTTTAACAATTCCATACCCTTCAATAACAATACTGTCTTCTTCCTAAATAAATACACATGGTTTACAGGTTCCATATTTATATGTCCCATATGTTCCCATATAAATGATATCCTCCATCTTAGTTTTTTCCATTAAATATTTAAAAGTCAGAGTCTTTTCTATAAATAATTCACCTGTTAATTTAAATTGATACTTATTTACGTTAATAAACATGCCAATTCTTAATAATAATGTTGTTTTATGTCATAAACATCAGAGTTGCATGTAAATACCATGGCTTTACTAAAATCTTTACCCCTACTCAAGCCCATGTTTTTTCGTCCAACATAATTTTCCCCCTCAACAATGGGGCATATATCCCTTTTATCCCTTTTTTAGTATGTCTGTGAAAATTCCTTCCATAAAACATTCCTGACACCCCCTTGTACTTAGCATTTCTCTTAACTTTTTTGACTCTCCACTAAAAACCTATCCTGTTGTGATATCATGTGAGCTAATCTAACCAGCTGTCCTTAACCAAGGCTTTATTTTTTTGAAACCGTGCTGGCAACTGTCAATTGGAGTAGAGAATTAGAATATGTCAGTTTTCTAAAAATGTTAGAAATAAATTTTTATTCACCAAATCCTTTGTAATCTTATCATCCAAATAACACCATCTTTCATTGGATGCTACCATGGTGCATTTAAGAAAATCTGTAATATTATTAATGTATTTAAACAAATCGTCCAATATTTCCTTGGTATCTATACAAAAATACAAATATCATCCAGAAAGCATCCATATAAATTCCATGCATTTTAAAACTACAATTTAAAATATATATTTCCAATTCCATCATTACAATATTCACAAACATGGGGTACATGCTGCCCCTATTGCTACCTCTGTCTTTTGGTGAAAGAAGAATACTTTGGAGTAAATAAAAATATTTCATACATTACCTTAAAATATTAATCTTCATGTTGTCTAAATAACTACATTCATTGACATAAACATTAAAGCCATTCTAAAGCTTTTCTGTGTGGAATCACAGAAAAAAGTACTTTAACGTCTATTGCCATTATTGTCGTAATTATCACTTTGTCATCATACAGATCAGATGTTATTTTCTTCAAAAAAAATCTCACAAATCCTTAAATACATGCTGAACTTCATCTGTCATCCCTTTTAGTTGTATCTGGAACACTAGTTACAGGAACGGTAGGAAACATGCTTACAGTTTTTTATTTTTACAGAAAAGTAGCAAAAACAGTAGTAAAAACAATTCACATGCAGTGCAAGCTAGCACACTTGAGTATGCAGCAGTATTAGACCAAACACAGTTTAAAACATGCAATTAAATTAAAAAGGACTAAAAGCAAGTGCAGAAAGAGTTTACTAGTTAGAATGTGGTAAAGAGATGGGACTGGGGGAGTGTCCCAGATCAAATTTACAGTGGGGCGGGCAACTGCAAAAGCCACCAAATTTAAACTACAAAGCAAAAATAGGGAGGGTGGGTGGGACAAAACAGTTTCAACAGAGATCTAAGCAGCAACTAACAGTACAAACTCTAAAACCAAAAAAATATACTCGGCTCTGTATATTTGCAGATAGTCCGGAAGGCAGTCTCTCAAAACACAGGTTCCAGCAATTAAATTATTGTATTATTATTATAATGGTTCAACTCTTAGGGGTGTGTTGTCAATATGTTAGTTACCAGGGGTGGATAACTTCCTGAAGGATACCGTTGTGCTTTTCTTGGTATTTATATTTAGTCCATGGCACTGACACCATTTATTTGTCTGTGTCAGCCCTTCCTGGAGAACATTTGTTGGGTGGGGGATTCTGTGACTGCTCCTAATTTGCAATCATCTGCAAATTTAGGCAGCCAGAGGCTGTTGACATTAGCCTTGACTTCAGAGAAGTAAATGCCAAAAAGGAGCAATCCCAGGACTGATCCCTGATGGAGTCCACTTGTGACTGGCCTCTTTGTAGAGGTGGACTCCCCAATTCTAACTTCCTGGGTCCTGTCTTGAGCCAACTGGCTATCCACTGTGTGACATAAAGGTTTACACCTAACCTCTTGAGTTTGTCAACGATGGCCGGATGAGGTAGTGTCAAGTTCCTTGGCAAGGTCAAAGTAGGCAGTGTGAACCATTTTGCCCTCATCCATTACTTTGGTGACCTTCTCAAAGAAGTCCACCAGGTTGAGTAGGCATGACCTGCCCTTGATGAAACCAAACTGAGTTGGATTCAGTCTGCAGGTTTCCTATATTATTGATCATTTCCATGATAATTTTTTACATGGCTTTGCATATGAGACCAGTGAGTCTTATGGGTCTGTAGTTTCCTGGGTCTGTAGATGGCCCACCTTTGAGCAAAGGGATGACCATTGCTATTCTGCATTCATGAGGCATGAAGCCTGTTTGGAGGCTACATTTAAATAACAATTCCAGAGGGCCTGATAGGTGATGTTTCATGCTGTTTAGAAGGCATCCTGGGATATTGTCTGGGCCCATTGATGCAATCAGTGTTGTTGGCCTTAGACAAAGCATGAAGGATCTGTTCCCTAGTAATAGCAGGGGGAGTTACATTTGATGCTGTTTCCTGAGGGAAGGTTGAGAGGGAGAGAGAGAGGGAAAGTTTGAGATTAATTTGTCAGCCAGTATGTTTGCTATATCTTCTGGCTCAGTATAAGTGGCTTCATTAACAATGAGGTCTGCACACAGTTGTGTATTGCCTTTGAGGTTGTGGACATAGCTAAAGAATGCTTTGTGGTTGTCCTTGGCCTGTGAGACCAAATTTACCACAAATTTATCTTTGGTAGACTTTATTTGTACTTTAAATGTTTTGTTTAGTTTGAGAGCGCTTTTATCCTGCTGGGTGCTGCACCTCTTAATTTTTACCATGATTTTTGTCCTTCTGTTATACAACCTGTTGATGTTGTGATTCCACCAGGGTGGCTTGTTTTTTGAGTTAGTTCTGTACTTCTTCCTGCTGGGTACAACTGCCTCTATGCAGCTATTAACATGTTTGTATAGCATTTCTGTGAACCGTTTCACACAGGCAGCAGTGCTCTCGGGGTTTATGGGAACTTGAATTTTTTCTAGGAAGTTAGTCTTAAAGTAGTTCCTGAATATTACAGGGTTATCTGGGGTTCCAGGTTTTATTTTTACTTTAAAAGAAATCAATTTGTGATCGACCTCACCAGAATAGACATTACACTAGGGAGTGTGCAGCATTCTCTCATATTAGTGAGGACCAGATCCAGTATGTTTGCACCCCTGGTTGGTATATTGGCAATCTGATCCAGGGAGTTTATATTTACAAAATCCAGGAATCTCTGTGCCTGTATGTTTTATGTCATATATGATTCCCAATTAATAGTAGAATAATTAAAGTGAATATGATATTGGGTTGGATGGTAAGTGTTTCCAATAAGTTGAAATATTTATTATGGGTTTCCTTGGTCATAGAGGGGCCCGATAGCTTGCAAGGAAGTGGTATGGGATGTTGCCTATAGTGATTTGAACATGGAGAAGCTCAAATGCATTGTCCTGTTTGACCAGCCTTGAGGCATATTTATTTTTGACGTAAAATGAGATACCTCCACCTTTAATACTTGTCTGTGTAGTAGCTGGTCTAAATGAAGATATAGTATAAAAAAGAACTTGTCACTTACTCTGGAAAAAGCTTTTGCTGTATCAGTTGCAAAAGCAAATATTTACATATGCTTGTAGTAGGTTGCTATTAACAGTGATTCTAGATTTTAGATTGTGTGCCCATACACTAAAAACTTATCAAGATTCATTAAGGTAATAGGATGATCATTTTCTGTGTGGGTCAGATAAGTGTCTGAATGACAGCTGCATTTGATTAATGAAATGATCTGAAATACGTTTCTCTTGAATAGCCTTGAATATTCTCTATAATACTTTGGAGATTTTTCCTGCAAGCATTTTATAAAATATAAAAGTATAGCAGTCTTGCATGAGATATTTGTTTTGCTTTAGACTCATTATTATGTCATATATTTCATCCATAGTTACCATCTACAAAAAAATTAAAGTGGTCTGGAAAACTAGCAGGAATTTTACTAAAATTAGAAGCATTGATTTTAACTTATCAAGGTTGCAGAATCTATCATTTGAAAACCTTTAAAATGCCTTAAGTTTTAATGCATTCTCTATCTTCAGCTTTTCTTTGAGAAATAAATTACTTTGCTTAGTTGGTCTATCTTAAATAGGCAGGAAGATAGAGCTTGTGACCATTCTAATTTTGATACTAAAGATTTGGCTTCCAGTTAATTTTGCCTGGAATTATTATAATTTTATTACTTACTGTTTTTTTTTTTATTTAAACCTTTAATTTATAAATTCAATTATGATTTATTATTAAGCTATTTGTAATGAGAAGTTGTGTTAGTTAATTAAACATATCTTTGACTGTTAGCAATGCCCTTCTATATCAAGTTTAATATTAGTATTACTTAAGCAGTTTCATTGTTCTTCCAAATGCATGTGAACTCCATTTAACTGTATTATACTTAGATTTATTCTCATTGAAAATGAGTCTTATTTTTATTAAAAGCTAGCATTAGAGTTATTGCTGAATGGTCTGAAAATATCTGTTATCAAAAACCACATCTGTCTCTGTGGTGCAAAAGGGATGAAACCCTTACTGCAGCTCTGACACCAAAGGAACTGGGCAGGGACAGCAAAGAGTGAAGGGACATGGCCTGCTCACATCTCCTGGGGGAGGGGGAGTGAGCAACCACTTGGGGAGCGCACAGAGAAATGAAATTTCTCCAGTGGTGTCCTGGTAAACCACTTCCCATACTTGAGGGGAAGAGGTGGGGCTGTTTGCTGGCAATGTCCCTTGTGGAACTGTGGAATGATAAGTGCAGACAGTACACTGCATGTCCCCCTTCTGCTTCACAAGCAATGTAGACACTGTGGAAATGTGGAGCCAAATAGAAATCCCTTGACACACCCCTAATGTCTGTCTAAATGACAATGTCTTTCAGATGATCTTGGTTCCAATGATGGGGAATGAGTGGCCTGATTGACCCAGAAGAGGCTGATGGTCAACAGGTAGTAGGAGCAAACAGTGTTTAAAGAAAAAAACACATTTTTTACCAAAGGGATAAAGGTTGTAGCTAATGAGTAGAAATTAATGCAGAGCCATGATTATGAGATGAGAAATGCAAGTAAATTCTCTTTTACAATGAAATAAATAGTTAAATGGGTCTGTCAAGCCAAATGTTTCCATTAAATCATCACTAACATTAGATTTTTAAGTATATCTAGGATGAGAAGTTACATTTTTATCTTGTATTTGATCAATGTCCATGTTCCTATCAGCAGAGATAAAAAGTAATGTCTGCTAAACTTCAAAATAATTGTATTAAACATTAAACTCATTATTAAATCAGACTTCCTGGGGTGGCCACGGTGGTGCAGCGGTTAGCGTTGCTGCCTCACAGCAAGAGGTTCTCCAGTTCAATTCTCAGCTGGGGTGCCTTCTGTGCAGAGTCTGCATGTCCTCCCTGTGGTCGCGTGGGTTTCCTCTGGTTTCCTCCCACATCACAAAGACATGCAGTAGGTGGATTGGACACTCTAAATTGGCCCTAGGTGTGAGTGTGTGCATGTGTGTGCCTTCTGTGGAAGGTTGGGCACTGGGCTGGCAACTCAACACCGTAAAACTCCACTGCCAATCATGAGCAGACAGATGATCTGCTGTGGTGACCCCTAACCGGGAAAAAGCCGAAAGAAGAAGAAGATTAAATCAGACTTCCTAATACAGGTGCATAAGTATTTAATATTAAAACTGGTTTCGGCAAACCATTTCAACTAAGTATAAGACAACAGTGTCAGCCTTGTGGATCATAACAGACTGGACATTTTTCTAAATGTCATAACCTTTTAACTGATATATCAACCCTCTCATTTTCCTCCAAAAGCCCAGCTTTTGTTATAGCCTTCATTTAATTCTTCTTAATACCAGGTCACTGGCTAGCTTAACACTGTTTTGAAGTGTCAGAGCTATTTGACTAGGAATGTTGTAAAAAAGATGAAAAAAATCATATTTTTCAAAGGTGTTCCCTTCAAATGACATAACATAAAATACAAAAGGCATGTTTAACTAAGAAAAAAGGAGTAAATATAACATTGTTTTCATGTCTCTATATTCAGCTACAACTTTGTAAAGGTGCACTATAATGATAGATTATAACATTCAGATATGGAAATCCTTGGAGCACAACTATATTTACAACTTTAAAGCAAAATGTATTACCTATCATATCTGGATCAGCCATCCATTCTTCTTTTTCTGTGAGACTTTTATTTTTGATTCTAGTAATTATTACGCTAAACTATACTAAACTAAACCGTGATTCCTTCCCAAGTACTTCCTGGCATAACCCATGCAAACCACATCTTAGATAAGGTTCTGTAATAGGACAACACATAACTTAAAATAATTTACTAACTAATATCACAAATACTATTTAAACACATTCAACAACATCTAAGCTATATATGACACACAATACCTCTAGCTCCCCTTCAATAGCAGAAGACCTGCAAATATTTCTGTGTGGATTTTTTTTTTCTGGAAGTTAGACCATGTGAAAATAATGACAGTATGTTCTATTATCCTTCTTTACATTTGGCATATACATAGTGTCTTCAGACCTGCCAGCTTATTTTATCTCTTCAGATAATGCTGTGTTCTATACCAGATTCACAAGCTTTTTGAAGAACATTCAGTCAGATATGGAAAGGTCTGCTTTAAATGCCTTTCTACAGCAAACAAACAACAACAACAAAGTTTCAGTTTCAATTATTGAATAATGACTTCACTGTAGTAAATGTGGAAGCCATGTTCAAACAGTCGGAGAAGAAAGCTTTTGTATACAAGACCTTCTGGGAGTCTAAGGTTATGTAAATTTCCCTTAAGGTATTAATGAGAAAGATGTCATTTTCACAAACTGAAGGAACTGTTTAAAAACATTAGATTAAATATACTTTATTATTCAACATAACATTATAGGAGGAAACTGAGACTTTAGTTTTCAAAATCACTAGAACCCCAACACTAGTGATGCTTCACTAGAATTAATAAGATATTTTCTGATGCTATGTCCCATGAAATTAAAGTCTAGGAAGATGAAAAAAAAATCATGACCAAAAAGACTATGAACAGGGCAGATTGTATATCTTTGACTTCTGAGATGTAAACAATCCAGTCTGAATTAGCAGTGCAAAAGATTAATTGGAATGTGAACCATCCCATGCAGATGATAATTTTTTAGAAGAATATTCTGCCTCTGAGAAGATCATTCAAACTGACAGCCAAATTCAGCAGGAGTTTCCAACAAGTCCAAAGTCTGTCGACTATCAGTCCAAGAAGAAACAGTTAGTGGCATCAGTACACAGAGGTCAGAAAAGTTATATTGAAAGAAGGCAGTATGGTAGAAGGCACAGAATGGAACAACAGAAATGAATAACCTACATCAACACAGGCAGATGCCTAGGATAAAAACTGTACAGTACAGTTATGACTGTGTTGCAGAGTTTTAAGACAAAACCTGTTAACCAATGGGGGGAGAAGGAACTAATTTTAAACACCAGAAATGAGTTTATGGTAATCAGTATGTTACAAAAAGAGTTAGCTGAGGCAGGACTTAATATACTGAAACATGGTTTTGTTTATATGCCTAGTCAAAACTGTTCCTTCATTAACAATGCTTATGAGACAGTTACTTATGAATTATTTAATGAATGATGGCAGTGTTGGTCAACACATGATTAGTCATGGAACTTTGAGAAAGTCAAGTATGTATAATCCTGCATTACATTCAGTTATTGAAATATTTGAAGGTGTGAATGAGAAAGAAATAGTAATACTTTAGCAGCTCCATCTAAAAATTTTTTTTAATTTAGATTTACAGGAGAAACAGACATTAGGTATGTTAATGAATATGTATTGAAAAGGTTTATGTAAATAAAAACAGGAGGGTGCTGTTCAGATTATGGATTCTGATGCACATGATTCCTGTATGTTGCAAATGTTAGAAGTGGATGATGGCTTTATGTATTCATGTGACTAAATCAGAAGCTGGAGTGACATATAAAATAATTGATGATTATAGTGAATGATTCATTACTGAATGAGATTATTACTGATCAAATATTTCATCTTTGTATTCTTAATTGGTTTTCAAAAAATGTTTAGAATACCAAAAATGCATATTGATTGTTAAAAGCCACAATTTAGATCAATTATAAAAGCTAGAACTTCAAAAGACAAGCCAGTTGTGATGGTGGTAGAAAAAAGTGCCATCCATAGTTACAATCGATACCATCTTATGTTAAGGATTCATTTGACTTCATTAGTAAGTTGAGATTTCTAAAAATATATTCAGAATGAGTTATGGTGATACATGATGTAAACTCTTTGTATACTGTGATTCTTCAGCAACAATGTATTTTTACTGCCATGCAGTTTTCTGTTAAAAGTAATTGTCTGACCAGAGAAATAATTAAGGTGGAGGAACATTTGTTAACCTTGGCTATAGAGAATAATTATTTTATGTTTCCAAGAACCTGTTTTTAAGAACACTGCTGTGGTAATTGTGGGAATTGAAATGGCTCAAACCTTTGCAAATCTGTTTATGGCAGGTGTGGAAGACAAATAAGTTTATAAGTTTATGCTTGCTTCTTTAAATTAAACTTAGTTTTTTGTTTGCCTTTTACTAATGACATTTCATGCTGTGGTCAATGTAGTATTGACATATCACAGGAACTTACTAATTATATAAATAGTAATACACAGTATTTATATTTTATGATCAATAGTTTCAGCACTAGCATACAATTTTTTATATGAGATTTTTAAGGAAGATGAGGTTCAGAAATTTGGAGCCAGATTGTTTTTATTTTATTTTATTTATTTATCATTTGTTGACCAGGAAAGTCCGACTAGGTTCCACAGAGCCTGTTTTCAGCGGAGGCCCGGGGAGAAATGCTCCAGATGCATGTCTTTGGAATGTGGGAGGAAACCGGAGTACCCGGAGGAAACCCACGCGAACACAGGGAGAACATGCAAACTCCACACAGAAGGCACTCCAGCCGAGAATCGAACCAGAGAACCTCTTGCTGTGAGGTGACAATGTTAACCACTGCACCACTGTGCCGCCCAAGTTTTAATAAATTGTTACAGCAGTACTTCATTACATTACAAAAGTGGATATCCTAAATATATGGAATTAAATATAGTTAGCAGTTGCATCTTTAACGTGAATAGACTGACTTGTAATGATTATGAATTTGTTATGAATATGAAGGAATTGCATGCTATGTTTATACAAATGTGTATCCAGATTCAAATTTGAATTTTTATAGATGTGGTCATTTGAGAAAGAGAAAAGAAATACAAGCCTTTAATATGTGAACAGATATTATGCACAAATGATTTTATGTAATGTTTGATTAAATGTCTAGAATAGGGGTGGAGTTTAGCGTTGGTGCTGGCAGCATCAAAAACATTACCTGTAGCAACTGAAAATGATCAAGTAATCAAGTTATTTCTAAGTGTGTAGGACACCCCCTCATGTTTGTGATGAAAGAAAGAATTCCTTCGAGTCCTTATTTGACAAAGGAAGGAATCACAAAGTGAAATTAATGGAAACAGTAAAGCCTTAAGTTACTTATAGTAATTTTATGTTCTAAGTCATGTAATTATATGACAAAAATCCTTAATATCTGGGTCTTAGAACAGGCCAAATTTGTGGTAGTTTAGAAGGATAAATTTAGTATTGACAGTGGCGCAATAGGTCGCACACTTGTAAATTCTATTCCCATACCAGGTAGGTTGATTGCTGACATTGCAGTGCAACATAAGGGGAGTGCTGTACTACTGAGTTTGATGTCCTTTGGATGAGGTGTTAAACCGAAGCCCCATCTGCATGAGTTGATGATAACATCTAAAAGGTCCCATGGCACGTATTGAAAAGAATAGGGGAAGTTCTCCAATGCCCTGGCCAAAATTTCCCTAGTAGCATAAATACTACTTTGGGTCTCTTCTGAAAAGAGGCTACTAGCCTAGTGGGACTAATCTGGTCAACAAAGAATAAATAAATAAAAGTAAATACACATGGAATACAAGGAAAGTAAGATACGTAGCAAGCTTGATGCATAGTCTGCTTTTTGTATTAGAAAAACAGGGAGGAAATGACAACGCAGAATATCTGTTCATTATTTTTCTGTCAAGAGGAAACAAGCTTGCATTGCTCCATATAGGCAGTTGTTCAAGAAGGCTCTGATTCAATGCTACATTTTTCATACATGGATAAAACCCTGACTATGGCTCAGGCAACTCCGGTTTGATCAGTGGCTTGGATGACTGATGGAGTGGCAGGAAGGGATGGGTATGCCCATGCCTGTCCTGGGTGGGAGGGCATATGTCAATGACTCTTCCAAGGGGAGGTGTGGTACAAAGAGGAGAATTGTCTTCAGACATAATTGAAGAGTACAGAGGGTGGGGAAAGGAATAGGTAGGGCATATAAAAGAAAGCACCTGGGCAGATATAAAGATGACTGAGCTCCCAGGATGACCTTAGGATCCACAACTGGCCTCAGCAATACTGGAATAAGTCCGGCGGTATGAGATTAGCTGGTAGACCTGGAGTGGATGTGGGGCACTCTGGAGCTGGGCTGGTAAAATGAGGTCAAGGGAACCAAAAGAAAAAAGAAAAAAAAACGAAGGGTCTGATTCAGTTTTTCACTAATGAAAATAAATGACCTTGCTTTGACAATGGCTTGAAATTCACCTTATGACAGCAAGTACAGGTTAACATATACTTTTCTTGAAATGTAATGCATATATTTTATATTTTGTATGGAACATTCCCCTCTGCATTATTTAGGGTAGTAGTTAAAAATTCTGCATTCTCAGCTTACTGTCAAGCATGGAAAGGCTCACCCAGACTCTGCTACAGCTTGCTATGAGGGAAATGTTAGTTTGCTTTTTATTTCTTGTATTTTGTATTATTGCCTTTTTCATTTTGTATACTGTGATTTGTTTTCTTTACACTGTGTTTTACTTGTAGTCTGCTTTTAACTGCATATTATAAACTTGAAAAGAGACCATAGCTCTGTCTCTTGTGAGTCAGACAGAATTTTTTCCCACCCTCCCACCCTGTTATTGTTGTGTTCTTAAACGCCACTGCCTTTCTAGGTGCCTACCCCTTATGTTAATTCGACCATCTCGTTCCATCTCTCCTTTCACTGGCTGGTGTGAGTAAGCACAAGACTATCATTTTGTGAAATCACTCCCCTTCAACTATTTAAATTTATTGGTGATCCTACTGTATTCTGTAGTACTAGAATACAAAAGTGCCCACCCCCTTTCTATCTTGCGCTTTTAAAAACAGTGGCTCTCAACTAAAACTTAACTTTATGGACAACTAAAACTTAAGTTACCTACTTTCATATGTAACTGCTTAGTGCACACTGCAGTGTTTAGGATAAACCATTTTTTTTCATCTTACCTTTAAGCATCTATTGCAAGACCACCAGTTATTGGAGAGCCCACATTATGCCTCTCAGTAGTCATCTTGGGATTAGTGCTTCTGCTTTGTCCTGGTGAGAGAAGTAGTACAGGAACGTTATTTCCTGGAGACTACTGATCACTAGAAAGCCTAATAACTGCTTTATAGGTGACAGTTTGGAATCTGTACTTATATTCTGATCCTGGTGAGAGAAGGAGCAAATAGTTGAAGGGGAGTGATTTCACATCTACAACAACGGGGTTGGGAGGGTGGCCTAATGGTTAAGGTGTTTGCCTTACACACACAAGGTGCGGGGTTTGAGTCTCACAAGGGATAATTGGCTAAGCTTAAAATGGCTCGCAAGGGCAGTTAGCTTAGTACTAATCTATGAACCTATGAACAACTGGAAAGGCCACAGAAATACCTCACAAAGAGGATTACTGGCCTCAAACAGATGCCCTATGCAGACAGTCTCAAAAAACTCCAGCTTTACTCCGTCGGATATCGCCTACTTAGAGGCGATCTCTGCCTAACATACAAAGCTATGTCAAACCCAGAACTGTTGGACATGTGCCACTTAAAGAAATCCCAATCTCTCCAAGCTACACGCTCTAGGGATCTAAACCTTGTCACCACAATAAACAGAACATGCTGGAGGGATAAATTCCTGTCCCAGAGACTTCCCATACTCTAGAACAGACTACCTATCTATGTCAAACAGAGCTCCTCGTTAGCAGTCTTCAAGAAGAATCTTGATGATTGGATGGGTAATAGGAAATTCACCCCAGGGATCACTTCTGTGGCTCTGCTCGACAGGGGCACAGGAAAATAATTTTCTTGGGTGGCGAAAGCCAGGGTACCTTTTTGGCTAGGCTTATATAGGCCCTAGGGATAATAGCCTAGTACCTACCTATGAACCTATGTGCATTGATTCCTGACTGTTTCAGGTTGGAGAGTAAGTGTCTGTGCTTAATGTACCTGTTTGGTCTGGTTGCTATTCAAGGCATCTACCAGAGATAGGCTACAAGCCTTGCATCATCTGGGACAAGACTGTGGATCACTAAACAGGCTGTGGCCTGCTTCTCTTCTTGGGATTGGTGCTAACATTTTGGTTCTGGTGAGAGAAGAAGCAAAGGAGTACTGTATCCGAACAGAGTGAACCTATGGTGAGACCAGCATTAATAGTAGCCAGGCAGTAGCCATTCATGTGACTGCCCTCTTTTCATTATTCTTGACAAGCTAATTCTCTGTTTTCAGTAAGCACTGCTTGATTTGTTTCTAACTTCAGAATATCTGCCTAAATACTCATCCTAAAATTTTCTAGGTCTATGTATTAGTTTCCCCTCAAGTATTTGGCAATACTCTGTACAGACTCAGACACCTTGAGTGACATGTTTCTGGTAAAAGCACAATTGAAATTTCTCCAATACCTAGTTGCATACAGGACAACTAGTTTGCAGTGACAAGCACTGTCCACATAGTTGCAAATTGGATACTCCTGACAGTGATTGATATTCTCACTCCAACTGTCTAATCATTAAAAAGGGTCTGTTGCCATGGATATGAACTTTCCTACTGTCTCCATTACTGGCTTGGTGGATATGGGCATCTTGAGACAATGTAGAAATTGCCTCATGTTTACTGACAACCAGTTAATTCTCAAACAAACTGATACTGTATGTGAGAGATGTGTGTACACAGTGCCACTGGAGACAAAGCTCTCACATAAAAGTACTCCTAATGTCAGTAAGGTTGTCAGTAGTACACACACTGCACGCATCACGCAAAATTCAAAGCAGACATATAGACACGCATATGCTGAGGCACTTGCATGTAACCTTCCTAAACCACAAAGACCTCCTAGACAAAGTACATGTAACAAATACCCTCAGCAGCCCCAAATGCACTCTTTCAAAACAACACCCACATCAACACATACAGCTACATCTCATGGAGCCTCTATCTTTAAGCCCATAAGGCAAGTCACCACACAATCCAACATTCTAGTCATTAGAGACTCCATCATGAGACACACTGATGTCCCTCTCACCAGACAGAGTAAGGAGAAAGTTATGGTCAGTTGCTTATCAAGGGCTAGGATCCATCACATTACACATGTACTCAGGTCATTGGACCACAATTACCAATATGACTCGGTCATAGTCCATGTGGGAGTAAATGACTTGAGATGTACCTCCCTAGACTATATGAAGAGAGACATACATCATGGAGCTCTCAGAATATGTGTCACAGGCTGGTATGAGTCTAGCATTGAGCAGCATTTTACCTTCTCCAAGGATGATGCCACAATGCAAACAAAAGATGACTGACTTTAATAATTAGCTTAGTTTCTGGTGTTATTCTAAGGGTGTGCAATTTTTGTCAGCATGGAAGGAGATGGTTAACAGACCATGCTGCTTTGCAAGGGATGGTCTGTACCTCTCCCTTCTAGGCTTTCAAATATTTGCTAAAACATTGTCATCCCCATAGTGCCTTTTTTAGGCAATGCCAAACTGAAAGTACTTCCGACATAGCAAATCAAACCCCAAAAAATCTAAAAGTATTACTGCTCAATGCTAGGAGTCTAAACAAAAAACTCCACTGCCTAGAAGCTCTCTTTACCCTAGAGAATGCTGATGTCTGTGCGGTCATTGAGACATGATTTAAAGCTGCAGAGAGCACACCAGCAGTGCAAGGTTATAATGCCTTCCACACATTTAGGCCAGCTACTTCACAGGCATGGACTAAAGGTGAAGGTGTCTCTATTTATATCAAAAATAAATATACTTCAAGGCTGGTCAAACAGGACAATGCACTTGAACGGATCCATGTTCAAATCACCATAGGTAAAATCCAGTACCACTTCCTTGCAAGCTATAGGTCCCCCTCTATGACCCAGGAAACCCATACCATGTATTTAAACTTATTAGAAACACTAACCATCCAACCAAATACCATATTCATGGGTGACTTTAATTACCCCACTATTAACTGGGAATCCTATATGACACCAAACGTACATGCACAGAGATTCCTGGATTTTGTAAACACAAACTCCCTGGACCAGATAGTCAATACACCCACCGGGGTGCAACCATACTAGATCTGTTCTTCACTAATACGGGAGACTGCTGCACACCCCCTACTATAATGTCTTCTCTGGTAAGGTCAGACCACAAAATGGTCCCCTTTGAAGTAAAAATAAAACATGAACCTCCAGATAAACCTGTAATATTCAGGAACTATTCTAAGGCTAACCTCTTGCTATTAAGTGAGAATCTGGCAAAATTTCAAGCCCTCATAAACCCTGAGAACACTTCTACCTATGCAGAACTGTTCACAGAAACCCTGTAGAAGCATGTTAATAGCTGCAGAGAGGCAGCTGTACCCACCAGGAAAAAGTACAGAACTAATTCACAAAACAAGCCACCCTGGTGGAATCACAAAATCGGTCTGCTGTATAACAGGAGGAAGAAAATCATGGCAAAAATTAGGAGGTGCAGCACCCAGCAGGACAAAAGCACTCTCATCAAACTAAACAAACAACTCAGAGGACAAATAAAATCTACCAAAGCCAAATTTGGACAACTACAAAGCATTCTTTAGGTATGTCCGCAACCTCAAAGGCAATACACAGTTGTATGCAGAACTCATTGTAAATGGAGCCACCTATACTGAGCCAGAAGATATAGCAAACCTCCTGGCTGATAAATTCAGCTCCAAAATTACCCCTTTCTCCCCCTCAACCTTCCCTTGGAAAATACCATCAAATACAACTCCCCCTATTATCACTAGGGTCAGGTCCTTAATGCTCTCTCTAAGACCAAGAACACTGCATCAATGGGCCCAGACAATATCCCAGGACACCTTCTTAATAGCATGAAACAGGGACTCTGGAATTACTATTTAACTGTAGCCTCCAAACAGGCTTCATGCCTCATGAATGGAGAAAGGCAACAATCCTCCCCCTGCACAAAGGTGGGCCATCTACAGACCCTGGAGACTACAGACCCATAAGTCTCACTAGTTTTACATGTAAAGCCATGGAAAGAATTGTCATGCAGATGATCAACAGAGATATAGTAAAGCTCCAGACACTGGACCCAACCCAGTTTGGTTTTGCCAAGGCAGATCATGCCTACTTAACCTGGTGGACTTCTTCAAAAAGGTCACCAAAGCAATGGATGAGGGCAAAGTCATTCACACTGCCTACCTTGATCTGGCCAAGGCATTTGACACAATACCCCACTCGGGTATTGTTGACTAACTCAAGTGGTTAGGTACAAACCTGTATGTCACCCAGTGGATAGCCAAATGGCTCACAGACAGGACCCAGGAAGTTAGAATTGGGGAGTCCACCTCTATAGAGAGGCCAATCACAAGTGAAGTCCCTCAAGGATCAATCCTTGGACTGCTGCTTTTTGACATTTACTTCTCAGAAGTCAAGGCCAATGTCAGTGGTCTCTGGCTGAATAAATTTGCAGATGATCACAAACTAGGAGCTGTCATTGAATCTCACACTGACAGAAATGTTCTCCAGGTGGGGCTGACACAGACAAACAACTGGTGTCAGAGCCATGAACTAAAACTAAATGCCAAGAAATGCATAATAGTATCCTTTGGGATGTCATCCATCCCTAGTAACTATCATAGTGACAACACACCCCTTAGAGTTGACCCAGTAGTGAGGGACTAAGGGACACACATAGATAGTAATGTAGCTTTTAATCATCATGTGTCTACAGTGGCGATGAAATCATTATATGTTGCGCAACTTATAAACAAAGGTATGGCATTTAACTCCAAGGAACTTATTGTTCCACTGTATTCGGCATTCATCAGACCTATCATTGAGTACAATGCCCACTTTGGTATGTACCTAACCAGACCACCTCAGGGCTCTATCTCTGTATTCTGTCTCTTACAGGCTTTTGAGGGGAGATCTATGCCTGGCATGCAGGACATTGTTAGACCCCACTCTGATGGACCTCCTGGATATCCACAAAACAAACAGAACCAGAATTACCTGTTCTAAAGACTTAAACCTTGCTTGTGATATAAATAGGACCTGCTGGAGAGATGAGTATGTATCCCAGAGACTACCCCATCTGTGGAACAGGCTCCCCATCCATGTGAAACAGAGTTCCTCTCTAACCCAATTCAAGTGCAACTTTGACAATTGGATGGGAAACCAGATTCATCCCTGGTTTGGCACCTGTGTCTCTAATGGACAGAGGTAACCTGTAAATGGTTCATCTCCTAGGCCCATGCATACACTTATCAAGGGTATCAGAACTTGTCAGAGATTTTGAATGTATGGTTAGGTTTAAAAAGGCCCTTGTGGTCATTAGCCTAGTAAATACCCATGAACCTATTCCTGCTCTAGTTTTCATACCCAAATATAATTTCTAGTGTACTCATGTAATGCAAATTTTATTGTGTAAAGATTTGGTTTTGTTACCAGGTTGTATTAATATTTAAACAAATTTGTAACTGCACCTGAAGCTTGGGTTATAACTGAAAAGGTCAGTGCATCAGTGCACCAGCCCACCTATCCATTTAACAGTATAGCTATCTCTCTCTCTCTCTCTCTATATATATATATATATATATATATATGTATATAGATAGATACACACACACACACACACATATTTGAACGAATAAATGAATATTTCTTGTATTAGAAATAGCATTTTAAAGTGAGTGGGATGGTGATTTAGTACTAAAATTGGATTCAGAAGAATTTTTTGGCACTTGAAATTGACTGGCAATGTCCCTCATGATCTTAACAAATTAGTAGCCATTAAGCCTGTTTCAGAATCTAGAAGGTTAAGGTAATTTGTACTAGCTCACTTAAAAGTTTTATTAGCAAGAATGTTGTTTTATTATTGAATTGTACTGGCTGTTTACATCAGTTCATTGTAGTTAATTGTGCTTTTTTTTCCTGAGTCCTTTGTCTGATAAATCCTTTTTCATGTTATAGGATGAAAGCTGGAAAAGTATGCAATCTGAATTTTCCTCCCGTGTTGTAGTTTGGTTTATTGTGGTACTTGTGCAACCTATATTGTTGGTTGTTTAAAGACGTGTATAAATCAGGCTATCTTCATATAACAAATTTAATGAACACAGTTCTTTAGCTATTATAACCCCAGAGAAATTAAATAAGATCTGATGTCCTTTTCATTCTTCCTCATTGAAGGGGTTATGGATTCGACCCTCTAATCCAACTCAGCTGCATTCATAAGACTTAAGATCAGAGTCTTGAGCTCCTCCCTCTACCCACAATGCCCTATTCCATCCCCAACTCCTTAGATCTTGTTTGCTGCAATTGCAAAAGGATGTGGTTCTGAGTCTCATGTTTGTGAGAATTAATTTTTCTTGCTATTTACCTTAATATTACTGTTATAATATTACTGTTTTAATTCTTATAACTGCTCCTTTCTTCTCCTGCTTCACCTTCAGTATTCGCAGGTGGTAGGGTTCATTTTCCTCTTTCATTCTGTTGCTTCTACCTTTAGTGCCTTTTTGCACTTCTTATAGCCTTGTTATTGTTATTGTTAGAGATTAAAAAAATATTTTGTTATTGTTAAAGATTTAAAAAAAAAGACTTCTGTGTTATATAGGTCGTGGTTCTGTATTTTACTGTTTTATCTTGGTTCACTCAGAACTATAGTTCTTGCAACTAGCATTTGGCTGTTTTCTGTGGTAATTGTGTCTGAAAACCCACTGGTTTTAAAAGATGCACTTCTTGTGGGCACAAGATTCCCAATTCAGATGCACACAAGAAGTGCGACTATTGCTTGGGGCCAGAGCATTTAAAATCCTAGTGTGATATCTGTGCTTCGTTCAGTCCCAGAGCCCTTTCAGACCAATGCAACAAGTTGATTCTGAAGGGCCTGCTTCTGGCTTCTTCCTCTCTTGGGGCTAAAACCCCCACAAAAGCTCAAGGCTCCAGAGAGTCTAAGAAATGGGCCCTCACTCTGTCACTGAGGGCTTTGTCGGAGCCAGCCAGGAAGCTTAAAAAGACATCGGATTTGACTCCTTAGGATCCAAAGGATGTCACTCCTCATGCAGATTCACAAGACTCTTCATCTCTGATGGGGATGATCACCTTGGACAGTTTTCCATTACCATCCCAGACCCTTGGATCTAATGGTTAAGAGCCGATCTCCAGCATTTGTGATAAAACCAGTTTCCCCAGCTCTGCCATCCTGGCTGTTCCAAACACCACCCAAACATTCCAGGCCTGCTTACTCAGCTTCATCCAGATCCTCTAGGAGCTTGACAGAGACCAATATGGACAGGATAATGTGGAAATTTCTCAGGGTTCAGATCCAGTTGGGGGTCTTACCAGCTCCATCCCCTATCAGATCCAAGAGTCCACCTGCTCAGCCTAGTCAGTCTCCTTCTGTAGTACAACCAGTGGTCTGGGAGTTCCAGGATCCAAGATACCTGACAGAATTAATCTTGGATTTGAGGAAACCTCCTTCCTTGACTCCACTGGTTTCCTTGACCAGCCCTGCTGTGATACCGTTGGATCAGAGCAGATCTTGGATCTGAGAAGTTGGTGCCGGGTCCAGGAGTTGGGTTAAGCTCCAATGTTGTCAGATCCATCCCTTCTCCTTGGTGCCTCTGCTCTTGACAGCTCGAGTCCAATTCTCTCTGGAGGTTGCAGATCCAGGGTTGGCCCCCAACCTCTTGTCCTGGGCTGCCTTGGCTCAAAGGAGGAGGAAGAGGTTTCCCTGGGTCTGTCAGCCTTCCAGGTCATAGAAAGGGCCTTCTCTTTGCATAGAGATCCATCCTGTCATATCTCAGATCCTACCCCTCACCCCTCATCAGGTCTGAGTGCTGAACCCATCATTCCTGCTCCTGTAAGTCAGCCTACCCTGAGGATCTGCTGTATTAATTCCCCAGAGGGTTTTCCCCATTTTACCGACATCTCCCATGAACACCCCTCAGAGGTGGTACTGCAAAAGAAGATATGCAAGGGGAGGCACATAGACTCCCCAGTGGAGTCTCTCACTAAAGACACCGACTTTCATGAGGGAGAAGGATCCTCTGGATCTCCACCTGATGACCTCTTCTTTGCAGATATCCTGGAAATCCTTAAACAGAAGGGTGGCTGGTCTTCCCACTCTCCTTCTGAGGAGTCTGTGTTTCTGGAGGCTTTCAGAGCAGGCCCATCTACATCTTGGCGCCCCCCCCCCCCCAGTGGATGAACTTATTGACCTAGTTTTGCGCTGGGCTTGGAAAGAAGCGGACACTGTTGAGCCCGTCCCCAAACACCTGGATACATTTCTAGTTCCCACAACAGACAGAACACATTGGAGTACAGATGTCCCTGTTGATGCCTTTGTTGTGGTGGCAGTCACTAAAAAGGCGCTAGCTGAGCAGAGCTCCTCTGTCCATCCACCAAACAGGGAGTCCATAGCAATGGACAGATTTGGAGAGTATTAGGGATAAAGGGGGGAGGACTGGTAGCCTGAGAAAATTTCAGGTGACTGAAGCCTAAAAGCAGTAGTGCTGTTGATAAGTATGGACCTGCACATCTAGATCTGTAGGTTCATAGGTACATAGATAAGTACTGATCTAGCTGCCCTTGAGGGCCATTTTAAGCCTAGCCAGTTTCCCTTTTGTGTTGAAATAGCATATCCCATTTGGTAATAAGACTGGCTCTCCCCATCTCATGGTCAATAATTATATATTACCCCTAATGAGAATAACTGGGATCATATCATAGATATGTTGAAGGCACTCATGCATGTGTTACTGAAACATTTGTACTTTATCAGTTGGTGCCATGACTTGGATTCTGAACTTTGGTATTGCTACAGGGCAGTGTGAAATTACAAGGGCCAAGCACAGAAAGTTATTTTGTGAATTTCATTTTGTATGGAATAGTCAGAGATTCAGACACCTAACTATTCGGGCTGTGCAGACATGCTAGACTAGGTTGGGAAAATTGATTTGTGGAAAAAATTGTTTTTTTCCTCTCTTAAGATAATTGTAATTAAAAGAGTGGAATTAGTGAATAACTGTTTTGTTGAATGACTGAGTTTGCTTGTTAGGTGTACATAAAGTAATAGTGGGAGGACCCTGTGAAGATTGGGTGAAGATAGGTGAAGGCTGCCAGCCTAGCCAGATAGAATTTTAGAGATAATCCTGTCATCTTAAAATATTAATGTAAACCACAGGCTTGTGTCTTAAATGGTAAAAATAGTGTTAGCTGTGGAACTGCAAAAATGTAGCAACAGTGCACTCTGCTGTAAGGAAGCTAAGTCAAGCATTTTATGATTATCTTTGATCTTTAAAGTCGGCACCGGCCTGTTTAGGTGAAGGCATTCTTGCTATTGTTTTAAAGCCAGAGTTAATGGGCAGAATTTGCATGCATAAATGTCCTTTATTTCTCTGGTTTCTGCCCAGAGGTGAAGAATGTAAATATAGTTTCTGTTAGCCTGGGAACCCAGGGATGTGTGAAGAATGATGTAATGTGAACCAAGAATGTGATTTTAAAAACAGAGAGAATCAAAGAGCATTAAGCATTTTTGTCTTGACCATCCAACTCAGCACTGCCCTTGCTCTATATGTAAGTTTATCTTAGATTTGTGTTTTCTCTTAGAAATATCTAGGAACTAGTAAGATTAGACTAATGTTTTTTTTCTGTGATGTCAGAACTGTACTACTGAATTATTTTAAGTATTTCTCTGTGATCTCTGAACTCTTGACTAGCACTGTGTAGTAAGAAGTATTATCTTGTGTTTTTATTATTTAATATTTTTAAACCCTTTCAACTGTGGCTGTTTTGTGTAGAGTTAATTTCAGCTCTAGAGTACATTGCATGTATATAGTGATTACTGTCCAAGTCACTCCAAATAAGCCTTTCTGTTCAGTCGCACTTACTGTTTGGATAATAATATTGCACAGTAATAATTGGGCACCCTTTAAGGGCCTTTGAGTAGCTGATAACTATTAGCTGGGTGGTGGCAGTGATTTCTACCGTATAGTCTGGGTAAAAGGGGCACAGCTGGAGAGCCTGTGCCAGCCTTCCCCAGGAGTGTCTGTGTGGTTGTATAAATTCTTCTCAAAGTGTGTGTGTGTCGGCTACTGGGGCAGGGACATGAAGCACTGGTTGGACAGAGAGGGTGCTGGAGGTTTTAGCTTGCCCAGCTGGCTGAGATCTGGACCCTATAGCTGTGCCAGTGGGGAGGCTTACTGGGGACCTGGAGAGCAAGGGAGCGACCAGCCCCGGACTGACTGTGATCTCTGTGTGCTCTTAAGGGAAATTGCACTTTACTGTGAGTATTTGCTATCCTTTCCTCCTATATGAGACGCCCCTCACTGGTGTTAGTAGTGAGGATTGAGGCTCCTTGATTGCTGGGCCAGGGCAGGGGCATCACATATTAATTGTTTATCAGTGGTGGGATATCCACACCACATATTAATTGGTTGGCAAATACTAATTGGCTTATAGTGGTGTGGGTAGAGTGAATTCCTGTAGCTTGTGTACAGTGAGCTTTGAAGGTGTTTTGTACTCTAAATCAGCCATGCAGTGGATACTCAGAGTTCATTTTATTTATTTATTTATTTATTTATTTGCAGTTGGTTTACCAGGATAGTCCATTGGGCCAAAAGAACCCGTTTTCAATGGAGTCCTGGGGAGAAAAGCTCCAGCACATAAAAACTGAGTTACATACACAAGATAGCTAACTATTATTAAATTATACAAGTAGTGGGTAAAACATTTAGTTCAAAAGTCAAGAAGTATTCAAAATACAATAAATGAATATTAATGTGATGTACGTGAGCTGAGACAATAAGGTGATAACATAGCAGAGTTGTGTTGGAGAAGGAGCACAACATTACATTACAGTGTAATTATTCAGAAGGAAACAAGCTTTGTTAGGTAAAGTTGAGCCTCAATGCATACAGGAGGTAGGATGACATATATTTATGAGGGTGGGAGCAAGAACAATCCCATTGGGACCTAAGATGTGAATGAAGAGATTTTTGAATAGGTAGTGATTAGAGGTGGTACGGATGGATGGTGGGAGTGAGTTCCAGAGGCGGAAAGGTTAGAGGATAATAAGTGTTTACCTGGGGGTGAGATGGTTTATGGACTTCTAGTAGGTTTTGATTGTTGGACCTTAAGACTCTATTTGGAAGGTGCATTTTGAAGGCAGAAGACAGAGAGGGACAAAGAGAGGGTTGAAAATAAGCTTATGAGCTAAAGTCAGCTGTATATAGTTAAGATGATTAGGTAGTTCGAGCCAATTTAGTTTTGGAGAGAGGAACAGTGGTGGGTGGAGGACCTATGGCTATTAGCTTAATTTGGCAATTTTGTTATAACAGGAGGAAAGCTGGCTTTTAGAGAGGACTGAAGATTAGTCAGTAATGGAGCACCGTAGAGAAGAGAGGGAATGAGAAAGGAGGAAGCGAGAGTGGTTTTGGAGGAACTAGTAAGATACTGATTTTGATGGTAGAGCATACCTAGTTTTGATGTGTTTTCTTAATATTTAGTTGTAGATGGGAGTTGAATTTAAGTTGATTGTCAATTAGAACACCTAGTAGCTTGGTTTCAGATACCAGTTCCAAGGGTGAGTTGTTTTGGCTGGTAATTGAGAAAGAGTTTGTGTCAAAAGAAGTAGATTTGGAGGGGGTAAATACCATTAGTTTTGTTTTGGAGGTGTTGAGTGCCAAGTGATTTATTTTCATCCAATGCTCAGTAATTGAGAAAGCTTCCTGAGTCAGTTTTGGAGAAGAGAGGGGAGGTGGCAGAGCAGATAATTGTAGAATCGTCTGCATATTGGGTGATGTTTGCAAGTGGGATGGATTTGTGGAAGTCATTTATAAATATATTAAAGAGGATAGGACCAAGAATAGATCCTTGGGGAACTCCAGTGGGGTAGTAAGGAAAGAGGAAGTGGCCTTTTTCCATATTACGGCTTGGTGTCTGTTTGATAAATAACTGGAGAACCAATTTATGGAGGTGGGAGAGGTTAAGTTCTGATAGTTTGGATAGGAGCAGGCTATGTGAAATAGTATCGAAGGCCTTGGAGAGGTCTAGTAGTAAGGTGGAAACAATGTGGCGGAGTCGCGTGCTCTATTAACCGTCTCAAGAAAGGACAGGAGGGCTGTCATGGTGCTATGATTTGGCCTGAATCCGTGTTGTGTAGGGGTTAAAAGGTTGTTATCTATGAGGTGTGGTAGGAGTTGAAGCTGGATACACTTTTCCAGGATTTTAGATATAGGGAGAGGATAGCAATAGGGCAGAAGTTATTGATATTGCAATTGTTGCCTCCTTTATGGAGGGATGATGAAGGCTTGCTTCCATAGTAGAGGTACTGTACATTCATGGATGGAGCGGTTGATTAGAATGCTGATGGGATAGGCAATTGCTTCAGGCTATACTTAGGAAATAAGAGGAATGTTGTCTGGAGCGTTGGTGCATGGCTTTAGTTTCTGAAGGAGTTTCTTTATGGTGGAAGTGGGGATAGGTTTAAATGAGAATAGAGAAACGTTGGGAGAGAGAGAACTTGAGGAAGATATGGGTGAAGAGGGGTTAGAGTAGTGGAAGAGGTGGAAGATCGACAGTGAGAAGATGGGAATGTGGTGGAAGTGGTGATGACGGAGGGTTATTTGCAGGAGAGATTAGGGGTGTATTAGGTGAAGAGGAGGGTGTGTGAAGGAGGATGTAAGTTTGCTAATAGAATCGATGAAAAATGAGTTGAACTGTGTAGCTAGATCTAGGTCTGGGCTATTTGGGTCTGGAGTTGGGGTGTGTGGTTTACTGGGGTTTAGGAGGGTGGAGATCCCTTCCAGAATTTTTGTGGGTTAGTTTTATTGTTGTTTTGGAGTGTAAAGAAGTATTTTTGTCTGTCGGAGATTATGAGCTTTTTTACTTTATTTCGAAGGGTTTTGTAAGCAATATGTTGTTCTGGGGTCTTATTTCTCAGATAGAGTCTCCAGGCTTTGTTTCTAAGGTGCATGGTAGATAGTGTGGTTTTGGTTAACCAGGGGGCAGAGTTTGTTTTATTCTTTTGTTCTTATAGGGCTTGGTAATCAAGTATTTCTAAGAAGGTAAGGTTAAAGTGAGCAACTGCGTCTTCTAAAGGTAGTGTCTTTAGAATGTTCCAATTTACTGCTTTTAGAGAATATATGAAGGTTGATGGGTTAAAATTTTTGTCATTGCGGGTAGTGATGATATTATGGGTGCGGTAAGAGATGCAAGGGAGGCGAGTGAAAATTGGCAAGTGATCACTAAGAGGGTCGGGAAGAGTACCACTGTCAGAGAAATAGTGGGGATGTGACACTAGAATCCAGTCAAGGATGGTGCCACAAGAGGGTTTGGTGATGGGTGTGTAATAGTATTGATTAGTTGGGAAAACTTAAATAGGTTGATATTAAGAGGGTTGTTTGAAGACTGGATGGAGGCCCAGTTGATATTTACGTCCCTAAGATTATGGTTTCATTGCTGATATTGTTAGAGAGCCATGAGAGGATGTTTTCAAGTGTGGAAATATTATCCCTGGGGAATGTAAAGGGATGCTAAACAGATGTATTTGTGCTTGTTGACTTGTAGGAGAGTGAGGAGTACTTCAGCATTATTAAATTTAGGAGTAGGTTTATCATAGGGGTAACTAGCAAGGAAGAAGAATATAGGAGAGCAACTCGCCACCTTTTTCTGGGTCCTGTCTTTTCAATGATTGAGTAGCTAGGTGGAGTAATTTCAGAATCTTTTATAGATGGTTTTAACCATGTTTCTGAAATAGATAGTATGTCAGGTTTGTTATACATGAGCCATGCATGGAGGGTAGGGACTTTGTTGACAATACTTTGTGAGTTTAGAGAAGTAAAATATATTGGCCTGTGTGAGGAGGAAGAGGTGGAGGGCCAGGGTTGGGATGGATGTCACCAGATAAAAGGCTGGTGATGAGATGAAAGATTGGGTTAAAAAGGTGATTGAGTAGAGTAAAGAAATGATTAGGATCTGTACTGGTGATCAGAGGGTCATTAGGTACTATGGGGATAGGGTTCCTTAGAGAGGGAAAACTTTGAAAGAGAATGTTAGAAGTTGTGTTATTGGGTATAGGTGGGGAGAAATAGGAGAGTGAGAGGGTGAGAGGGGAGTTTAGGTGGTAGGTTGTATGATAAAGTTGTGAATGGAAAGAAGTAGGAGGTTGGGTAAGGTAATAAAGATATGATAGTTTAATAGATAGTAATAGTAAAATAGAGATGGATGGGGGATTTAAAGGCATGACTGTAAGTAACTTGGCGTTAAGTGTTATGGTTGTGTTATCTATGTTGTATGTTTATTGTGTAGTGGATAAAGAGAGTATTGCAGTGTAGAGTAGAGTAAAAGCAGTAGGAGTAGTGCTAGGGGTGAGAGTTAGAAATGAAGTGTAATATTATAGGTTAGCTGTAGGTGTGGTTACAATTGGATGATAGGCTGATAGGGGTGTGTTTAGGGGTTGTGTGTGATTGGTGTAGGGAGGAAGTGGGAGTGGTAACAAGAGGGATATAGCTAGAGGCACTAGGGGGGTGGGATTTGGGGGCAGGGTAGGGGCGGAGTGAGCCAGGGCTAACGGAGCAGAAGAGACAAGGAGTCCTGAATCCAAGAAGACAATCAGTGAGAAAAGAGAGACAAGAGAGGTGAGTGTAGAGGTGGAAAGTATAACAGGGAGGTGAGAGGCTTAACAGTGGGAGATATAGGATGCTTAGAGGGTGGATAAAGATATTAGACCCTTAGGGCACAGTAAAACTATTAAGACACAGGGTTTAACTAGAGCTAGGAATCTAGTAAAGGTGTGCTAGTACGAGAAGAGCTATAGTGAAGAACAGAAGGTGTAGCTAGTAAGATATACAGGAGAGAGTGAGGATATAAGTTAGACAGCAAGTAAAGAGGCGCCACCTAGTGGGCAGAGACCTGAATTACAGAGTATGCCACAGCTGAGGTATTTCCAGGCTGAAGGGAATGAGGAGAATGGAGGAGAGGAACCAGTATAGATTTGGACTAGCAGGATAAAAAATGGAAAATAGAGTGAGAGATAGGCTAGAAGTGGGGATATGACAGACTGCTATGGGAGGGGATTGGCTGCTGCCGCCACACTCGAGAGGCTCACCTAACCTGGCAGAGTAGTTAAGTATTATTATGGATACAGTCTTAAGTTAACTCTAGCAAACATACTTTCTGTTTCAGTGTTCCAGGGTGTACTCTCAGGGAGCTGGTAGGTGAACTACTTTACACTGAAAGTGATACCATGTGTATCAAGGCAGGGCAGTTTCAGGCAGTCAGGGTTAGAACTAGGAACTCAGAGTTTCTGTTTCAGTGTTCCAGGGTGTACTCTCAGGGAGCTGGTAGGTGAACTACTTTACACTGAAAGTGATACCATGTGTATCAAGGCAGGGCAGTTTCAGGCAGTCAGGGTTAGAACTAGGAACTCAGAGTTTCTGTTTCAGTGTTCCAGGGTGTACTCTCAGGAGCTGGTAGGTGAACTACTTTACACTGAAAGTGATACCATGTGTATCAAGGCAGGGCAGTTTCAGGCAGTCAGGGTTAGAACTAGGAACTCAGAGTTTCTGTTTCAGTGTTCCAGGGTGTACTCTCAGGGAGCTGGTAGGTGAACTACTTTACACTGAAAGTGATACCATGTGTATCAAGGCAGGGCAGTTTCAGGCAGTCAGGGTTAGAACTAGGAACTCAGAGTTTCTGTTTCAGTGTTCCAGGGTGTACTCTCAGGGAGCTGGTAGGTGAACTACTTTACACTGAAAGTGATACCATGTGTATCAAGGCAGGGCAGTTTCAGGCAGTCAGGGTTAGAACTAGGAACTCAGAGTTTCTGTTTCAGTGTTCCAGGGTGTACTCTCAGGAGCTGGTAGGTGAACTACTTTACACTGAAAGTGATACCATGTGTATCAAGGCAGGGCAGTTTCAGGCAGTCAGGGTTAGAACTAGGAACTCAGAGTTTCTGTTTCAGTGTTCCAGGGTGTACTCTCAGGGAGCTGGTAGGTGAACTACTTTACACTGAAAGTGATACCATGTGTATCAAGGCAGGGCAGTTTCAGGCAGTCAGGGTTAGAACTAGGAACTCAGAGTTTCTGTTTCAGTGTTCCAGGGTGTACTCTCAGGGAGCTGGTAGGTGAACTACTTTACACTGAAAGTGATACCATGTGTATCAAGGCAGGGCAGTTTCAGGCAGTCAGGGTTAGAACTAGGAACTCAGAGTTTCTGTTTCAGTGTTCCAGGGTGTACTCTCAGGAGCTGGTAGGTGAACTACTTTACACTGAAAGTGATACCATGTGTATCAAGGCAGGGCAGTTTCAGGCAGTCAGGGTTAGAACTAGGAACTCAGAGTTTCTGTTTCAGTGTTCCAGGGTGTACTCTCAGGAGCTGGTAGGTGAACTACTTTACACTGAAAGTGATACCATGTGTATCAAGGCAGGGCAGTTTCAGGCAGTCAGGGTTAGAACTAGGAACTCAGAGTTTCTGTTTCAGTGTTCCAGGGTGTACTCTCAGGGAGCTGGTAGGTGAACTACTTTACACTGAAAGTGATACCATGTGTATCAAGGCAGGGCAGTTTCAGGCAGTCAGGGTTAGAACTAGGAACTCAGAGTGCAGGTGAGGGTGCCTGAGCAAGGTGGACAGCAACCAGGTCTGGGCGAGAGTGGAAAAGATCACAATTGTTTTATTTCTTTTGTTAGCTTAGTTTGTCAGGGTAAGCAGGCAGCATGTCAGCAGAGGAGTATGGAAAGCTGAGAAGGAGCCAGCTGGCAGGGATGTGCCAGGCTAGGGGACCGGTGCATGGAAACCTGACTAATGCAGACCGGATTGCAGCCTTGGTTACAGCTGCATCAGAAAAGAGCAGCCAGGAGGACAATCAGACTGGCAGTTGAGATATAATACCCTCAGAGAATGGATAGCTCAACCTTTCTGCAGAGGACTTAAAAATCCATCTGGAGCTAAAGAGACTTGAGTTGGAGGCCAGGCATTTGGAGATGAAAGCCAAGGAAAAGGAGCGGCAGAGAAGGCATGAGAGGGAAATGCTGACTCTTCGCCAGAGTCATGGAGGTAATGGGGAAGAGAGTAACTGGATCCCAGAAGCAAAAAAGGTCAGTAAATTTCTTCCGCAATTTAAAGAGGGGGATAATTTTGATAGTTTCATTCATATGTTTGAGAGCTTATGCAAACAGTATAGTGTTGACCAAAGGCTCTGTGTATGGTTCCTGACCCTCTTTCTCCATGTTAAAGCTGTACTGTAACTGTTTTGTCAAAAATGTCTGACATTGCATGTTTTGATAATACTGCTGTTAAAAATCACTTGTTAGAATTGTTTAAGCTAACACCTGAAATGTATAGGAAAACGTTTTGTGAACATAGTTGCAAGGCAGATGAAAGTGTGTGTGAATATGTTGCTGAACTGAGCACTTATTTCCATAGGTGGGTGAGGGGATGTCAGGTCATCACTTTTGAAGGGCTGGCAGACTTTTTGGTGAGAGAACAAGCCCTTAGCACTTTGCCTGAGGACATGAGGATCTGGTTAGCTGATAGACAATGTGCTACTTCAGATGAGATGGGGAAGAAGGGAGACCTATACCTGGCAAGCAGGGCAGCCCTGCACAGGAAGAGGACCCCCAGTACTGCTTATGGGTCTAAAGGAACCCATGGTGGGCAGCATAGATTGCCCCAACAGAATCTGCCAGTAGCAGGGAAGCCACTAGTCCAGGTACACATCCATGAGCTAGGGTTAAATGTTTTGAATGCAACCAGTGGGGCCATGTGGCATATAGGTGTCCATGGTGGCAAGGTGGGGAAAAAATGGTGAGGGAGCCAGTAAGTGGGAAAGACAAAATGCCAATAATAGGTTGTCTTGAAACAACAGGAGTACCAAACTACCATCTTGCAGATGTCCTGATAGGGAAGGATTTGGATGAGGCAGTACCATGTGTTTATGCAGTTATACACAGTCAGGCTAGGAGACAAGCATGTGGGTCTGGTAGTCTGGGGGAGACCCAGACAGACTGCATACTTACAGACTGGACTGGTGAGATGGTTACTTATGGAGGGAGCTACTCTGTAGCAGTGAGACTGAAGGTGAGCCACAGCTACTTGTGGGTACTGATGGTCCCTTGGACAGAGTGACTGCAAAGGTAGAGGTGAGTAGGAGTACCCAGGCTGACAGTGAGGCACCACTGTCAGAGGATGCCAGACTTCCTGTGGAAGGAGAGCTGGGAAGGGTTACAAGGAGAGAGGTGAGACAGGCTCAGCTCTCAGACCCTACATTGCAAGGCCTGAGGCAGGTAGTTAGGGAGGCACCTGATTCTCAAGGAAAAGGGGAATTTGTATACTGGGACAAAGGGCTACTGTACAGAGAGTGGACCCCTGATGGAGGGCTAGAAGGTGAGAGAGTACAGCAGTTGGTAGTGCCTAGAGCCTACCATCTGGTGCTTCTAGCCATAGGCCATGATATTCTCTTTGCAGGTCATATGGGCATAAAACGTAGAAAGAGGCATATTATGCAGAACTTCTATGTGCCTGGAATTTCCAGAGATGTAACAGGGTACTGCAGGACCTGTGAGCAGTGCCAAAAGATAGGCAAGGCAGGAGACAACTGAGAGCTCCTTTGATGCCTTTGCCAGTGATTGAGGAGCCATTTCCGAGGGTAGGTATGGATAGTGTGGGTCCACTGAGTACCCCAAGTTCCACAGAGAAAAAGTATATCCTAGTGGTAGTGGATTATGCTACACAATACCCTGAGGCAGTGGCTTTGTCCTCCATTGAGGCAGAGAAAGTGGCAAATGCTTTGTTAGAGATTTTCAGCAGGGTAGGCTTCCCAAAGTAAATACTGACTGACAGAGGTGCCAACTTCATGTCAGACCTGCTGGCTTGTCTGTGGAAGTCCTGTGGGGTGAAGTACATGAAGACCACCTCCTACCATCCCTGACTAATGGCCTTGTTGAGAGGTTAAACTCTACAATCAAGTCCATGCTACGGGCATTTGCAGATCAGTTTAAGAGGGAGTGGGACAAATATTTGCCCCATCTGTTGTTTGCTTACAGAGAGGTTCCCCAGGAATCCACAGGTTTTTCACCCTTTGAGTTGCTCTATGGGCATAGGTTGAGGGGACCTCTAGATTTAATTCGAGATGAGTGGGAAGGTGAGTGCGGGTTTCACAAGGAGTCTGTTGTGGCATATGTCCTAAACCTCAGGACAAAGCTGAGGGAACTCATGGGCCTGGCCCAGGAGAACCTGGCAGAAGCCCAACAACAGAAAAAGGTGTGGTATGACAGGAATGCTCGAGCTAGTGAGTATCCTGTGGGGCAGCAGGTAATGGTTCTCATTCCTGTCAGACACAACAAGCTGCAAGCAGCTTGGGAAGGGACCCTACAAGGTGGTAAGAAAAGTAAGTGATGTTAATTACATGGTGAAACTGCTAGGCAGAAGGTAGGGGCAGAAATTGTACCATGTTAAGATGATGAAAACTTACCATGATAGGGAGGCTCTTGTGCTGAGCATTTGCAGTGGATTGCAGGAGAAGTCTGAGGGAGATCTGGGGACTGATCTCCTCAGTGAGGCTCGGGCTGACACCTCAGTGGAAGGGGTAGCAATGTCCCAGCAGCTATCTCCTACCCAGGTTCGAGAAATCTGAGCAGTGTTGCAGGAATTTGGGAACATGTTCACTGGGAAACCAGGGTGCACCCACCTGGGGCAGCACCAGGTGGATACAGGACCCCAAAGGCCTATTAGGCAGGCCCCTTATAAAGTGCCTGAGAGAGTCAAACAGACTCTGAGGGAGGAAGTACAGGAGATGTTGGAGCTAGGGGTGATTCAAGAGTCCAACAGTCCCTGGACCTCCCCAGTGGTGCTGGTGCCAAAGAAGGATGGCAGCACCAGGTTCTGTGTGGACTACAGAAAATTAGTCACACAGAGTCAGATGCTTACCCCATGCCTAGGACTGATGATGCCCTAGAGCAGCTGGGTGGGGCTGAGTACCTTACAACCATTGATCTTACCAAGGGTTACTGGCAGGTGCCCTTGACTCCCAGTGTTAGAGAGAAGTCAGCCTTTGTGACTCCTTTTGGCTTGTATGAATTCACAAAGATGCCCTTTGGGATGAAGGATGCCCCAGCAACTTTCCAGAGGCTGGTAGATCATATCCGAGCAGGAGCAGGAGGGTTTGCCCTTGCTTACCTAGATGATATTGCCATCTACAGCCATTCCTGGCAAGAGCACCTTTAACATGTCAGGGAGATGCTGGACAGACTACAGAGGGCAGGGTTGACCATTAAGCTGAGCAAATGTCAGGTGGGTATGGCAGAGGTCTCCTACCTAGGACATAGAGTGGGGAGTGGTAAGATAAGGCCAGACCCTGCCAAAGTGGAAGCCATTCAGGTATGGCCTGCACCTGTTACCAAAAAGCAGGTGAGGGCATTTTTAGGGACAGCAGGGTACTACAGAAAGTTTGTCCCCAGTTATAGTACCATAGCTGCTCCCCTCACAGACCTGACAAGGAAGAACAGGCCAGATAAGGTAGTGTGGACCCAAGCATGTGAGCAGGCATTCCAGAAGCTTAAAGAAGCTTTGTGAGGACCCCCTGTGTTAGCCAGTCCAGATTACAGCAAATAATTTGTTGTGCAGGTGTATGTGTCTAACCATGGGGTAGGGGCTGTACTTAGCCAGATTTCTTCAGAGGGGGAAGAGCACCCAGTGGTTTATCTCAGTCATAGGCTCCCACCCAGGGAGTAATGCTATGCAGCTGTAGAAAAGGAATGTCTAGCCGTAGTGTGGGCACTGCAGAAACTTCAGCCTTATCTATATGGAAGGAAATTCACTGTTATGACAGATCACAACCCCCTAACATGGTTAAACAGAGCCAGCCAGCAAAATGCCAAGTTGCTAAGATGGAGCCTGGGGTTGCAAACATATAATATGTCCATGCAGCACCACAGTGGAATTAGCAATGCCAATGCAGATGGGCTCTCAAGACGGGGAATGGGGTAAGGTATATTCAGACCTAACTCCCTCAAGCAGCGTTTCTCAAGGGTCACTTGAAAAACTAGCTTGAGTTCTCCGGTGGGGGGGGGGTATGTAAGATTGGGTGAAGATAGGTGAAGGCTGCCAGCCTAGCCAGATAAAAATTTGGAGATAATTTTGTCATCTGTAAATATTAATGTAAACCACAGGCTTGTGTCTTACATGGTACAATAATGTTACCTGTGGAACTGCAAAAATGTAACAACAGTGCACACTGCTGTAAGGAAGCCAAGTCAAGCATTTTATGACTGTCTTTGATCTTTAAAGTCTGCTCCGGCCTGTCTAGGTGAAGGAATTCTTGCTATTGTTTTAAGGCCAGAGTTAATGGGCACAATTTGCATGCATAAATATCCTTTATTGCCCTGGTTTCTGCCCAGAGGTGAAGAATGTAAATGTAGTTTCTGTTAGCTTGGGAACCCAGGGAAGTGTGAAGAATGATGTAATATGAACCAGGAATGTGATTTTAAAAACAGAGAGAATCAAAGAGCATTAAACATTTTTGTCTTGACCATCCAACTCGGCACTGCCCTTGCTCTATATGTAAGTTTATCTTAGATTTGTGTTTTCTCTTAGAAATAGCTAGGAACTAGAATGAATTGACTAAGTGTCGTTTCTGTGATGTCAGAACTGTTCTTCTGAATTATTTTAAGTATTTCTTTGTGATCTCTGAACTCTTGACTAGCACTGTGTAGTAAGAAGTATTGTCTTGTGTTTTTATTATTTATTATTAAATATTTTTAAACCCTTTCAACTGTGGCTGTTTTGTGTAGAGTTAATTTAAGCTCTAGAGTACATTGCATGTATATAGTGATTACTGTCCAAGTCACTCCAAATTAGCCTTGCTGTTCAGTCACACTTACTATTTGGGTAATAATATTGAGCAGCAATAATTGGGCATCCTTTTAAGGGCCTTTGAGTTGCTGATAAATATTAGCTGGGTGGTGGCAGTGATTTCTATCATGTAGTCTGGGTAAAAGGGGCACAGCTGGAGAGCCTGTGACAGCCTTCCCCAGGAGTGTCTGTGTGGTTGTATAAACTCTTCTCAAAGTGTGTGTGTGTCAGCTACTTGGGCAGGGACATGAAGCACTGATTGGACAGAGAGGGTGCTGGAGGTTTTAGCTTGCCCATCTGGCTGAGAGCTGAACCCTATAGCTGTGCCAGTGGGGAGTCTTATTGGGGACCTGGAGAGCAAGGGAGCGACCAGCCCCGGACTGACTGTGATCTCTGTGTGCTCTTAAGGGAAATTGCACTTTACTGTGTATATTTGTTATCCTTTCCTCCTATATGAGATGCCCCTCACTGGTATTAGTGGTGAGAATTGAGGCTCCATGATTGCTGGGCCAGGGCACGGGCATCACAGACCCCACTAGGGAAATAAGGAAAAATGTTAATATTAATGTGTTTGCACATACAACAAAAAGAGAAAATTAACACAAGGAGGCACCTTGAGTCGAAGGTGGTACCCTCAACACCAAAAAGTAAGAGGCATAAGAGATGTTTTGTGTTGTTTAATGTATGAGTGAAAAGCAAGAGAGAGAAAAAAGTTAAAGTTAAATCAAGTTCATGAACCTATAGCATGTTGTGACATAGGTGTGTGTTTGTGTGTGTGTGTGTGTGCTGGTAAATAAAGGTTATGAGCCCATATCATATTGGGACATAGGTGTGCCTGGTACCCTCAGAGGGTAGAAAAGAGTGGTCAGTTCTGAATACAGTACTTATCTACAATACTGGAGCTGTAAATTTTGAGCTTGTGATGGGACAAAAGCAAGGAGGTGCTGGGGGAAAAGACTAATCAAAACCTTTCCTTTGTTATTACACAATGACAGAATCCCTACCCTTTCCTCCCTGAATGGTGTGTGAATTGATGTATTCATTTTTCTTTTCTGAATTTCCAGGATCTACAAGGTAAGTCTTAAAAGGGAAGATGAGAACAAAGTTAAGCAGGCAGGATCAAATCCCTGCAAAGGGAACACCTGCATATTTTGTGTATTGCAATTATGGAAAGGAAAGTTTTAAGTATTTGATTGAGTGGTTTCAACTTGCAAAAAATTGCCCTGGTGAACTATTTCCCTTAAATGGAACTTATAATACACACAACTTTCTGTGTGGCACAATGTGTAAGAGCAGTGAGCTCCTGCTTAGAGCACAGATGAGCCAGGGTTTGAATACTGATAATTCTCTGGACAGCACAGTGGTGCAGTGGTAGCGGTGTTGCCTCACAGCAAGAGGTTCTCTGGTTCAATTCTCAGCTGGAGTGCCTTCTGTGCAGAGTCTTCATGTCTTCCCTGTGTTTGTGTGGGTTTCTCTGGGTACTCCGGTTTCCTCCCACATTACAAAGACATGCATCTGGAGCATTTCTCCCCAGGTCTCTGCTAAAAATTGGCTTTGTTCCAAGTTTGACTTTCCCGGTAAACAAATGTTAAATAAATAAATAAATAATAAGGATAAATTAAGAAATTTGAAGGGTATTTCAGAAAAAGAGAAAAACAAAGTATGTGGGGAACAATGGGCAGTATTCTAGATATACTGAACCTCTTAAAAGGGAAAATGAATCAGTATTAAGAGGCTTACAGAATAATAATGAGTTGCTACCACAGATAAAAGAGGTCAAGAAGGAGTATCGACCAGTAAAAAAGGGATCCCTTTATCCTATATTGGCAGGTTTGCAAGAAACTGAGGATGGCCAAAAAGCAGAAACTTAGGAAGAAGATGATAATTCTCCAGTAGCTACTGCACCCCACCCCCATTATGCACTAGTACAGGTGACTCCTGTACAAGATTCAAGTATTTCTCAGACCCCTGCATTTTGGACAACTGTCCAGTGGACACCAGGTCAGTGTGGTACTGTTACATGTCAACCTAATTCCCCTCTTCAACCCTCATCTTCAGAACAGGCATCTGCAGTCAGGGAGGTTTCTTCTTTTTCTTCTCATTTCCAACAAGCCTCTACCTCTCCCAACAGGTATTTGATACACCCATAGCACACCACATATGGTCACACGACAGGGTAGGACAAGAGGTTGTTGCCTCTGGAAAGGATCTTTTGGCACCTCTTAGAGAAATATTGGGGGTTAATAATAAGAGAGCTTGTTCTTCACCCTTGGACTTCTGCTAATTTGCATACTATGTCCTAAAGTTTTCCAAATTTAGAAAAGATTCAGTAAGGTTTTGGGAGGAAGTAAAAACTATAATAAAATGTTGCAACCCTATTTTGACAGGTTTAAACCAGCTGCTTTGGGTAGTCACTTCAGATGAAATAAGAAAACAGTTACTTGAAAAGGCTAAAATAACAAATTTTACTCTCAGAGGGAATGCACTAATAGACAAAAGGACAGGGTTGTTAAATAAAATTACAGAAGTGTGGCAAATTAGGACAGATTGGTCTAAAATACAGGCATGTAAGCAAAATAAAGGGGAAGCCCCTGCAGATTATTTGAGTAATCTTAAAGCAGTGTTTGCTAGACATTCAGGAAGACCACATCCAGAAGAACAAGATAAGCCAGCTATTGCAGCTGCTGTTCTGCAGGGTCTGCAAGCCGCTGTACAGAATCAAATAAAACAAGTGCTTATAGATTGTCCTTATTAAGTGCTGTAAATCACTGTACTAAATATCAAGAAAAATGGAGAAAGGATATGGAGAATAAGCTCAGTGTTGCCGATCATTGGTATGACAGGATATTGCCGACATTGGATTTCTAACAATGCAAAAATTGCTAAACCTTTGACAAATCTTTTAAAACATAATACGCCAGAGCCCCTCCCTTGAGATAACAAGGAGGATAATTCATTTCAGAATTTAAAGCAAGCTTTAGCTACTGCCTCAGCTTTAGGGTTACCAGATTATGGAAAGACTTTAATTTCATTTTGTTATGAAATAAATGGATTTGCTCAGGGAGTGCTTGCAGAGAAACATGGGGCAACTATCATCTCTTAGCTTATTATAGTACAGCACTTGATTCTTTTGCAAAGGGATTTCCACCATGTTTAAGGGCAGTGGCCACTGCTGCCATTCTAGTTGATCTTGCACAATCACTGGTGCTCAGGCACGATCTTATGGTAGCCATCCCTCATTCTGCATCATTTCTCTTAAATGAAAATGCAACCTCTCTCGACTGCATGCCTAACTAAATATGCACTTACTCTTTCTGATCCATCTATTTCTCTCATACGCTGCCCTGTTCTAAATCCTGCAACTTTGTTACCTACTGCTGAGGATGGTGAAAAGCATGATTGTGTATGTGTGACTAATTATCTGCTTTCTCTTAGAAATGACTTGAAGTTCACTCCTATACCAAATGCTTAACTGGACCTATTTGTGGATAGTTCCTGTGAAAGAGATTGAAATAAAAATTTGGTCTCAGGAATACCTGTGTGCACCAATAATGATGTTTTGCTTCAACAAAAACTAGAAAATGTATTTTCTGCCTAGGCAGCTGAGTTAGTGGCTCTATAAAGGGCTTGTGAGTTAGTCAAAGAGAAAATTGCCAATGTTTACACTGACAGTTGCTATGCTTTTGGTATAGTACATAATTTTAGGCAACTTTGGAAACAGAGGGGATACTTAACCTCAGAAGAAACTCAGACTGAAAATTCTTTTTATGTCCCAGCTCTTTTAGATGCTCGTTTGTTACCTAAAAAAATTAGAGTTCCTATTAAATCAGTGAACGCTTAAAATAGCAAATGCTGTTTAATCGACCCTGTTTACTCGAAATGGTGAAATCCCGAAAGCATGGAATAGCGATTTTTTTTTTCCCAGGGAAAAAATCACTGGCCTGTTTTTGGGACTTTGCCATTTCCTCCACTGTGGTGCGATCTTGAAGTTAGTATATTTATGTAGGGTGTGTGTGTGGGTGGCACAGCTCCCCACATCGGGGGGTTGGGTGGGCAAAGCCCCCCCCACTTTATTTTGTGTTTTTTTTTTTTTTTTTTTTTTTTAACAGAGCAAAAAATTGCTGTTTCGTGTACTCACCATTTTGATGTTTCGACATATTAAGGTCGATTATACAGCGTTTGCTATGTTAAGCATTCGCTGATATAATATAGACCCAAAAATTAGCAGTAGTTAAATGCAGTGACTGTCAAAAGGATATAGATGCTGTTTCAAAAAAAAATAATTTGGCAGATCAAGCTGCTAAGCAAGTTGTAGAAGGACGTTGTGCAAAATTACATGTGATGTTATTGGAAAAAAATCTAAGAGTGATAATGTGTTTGATTTTAAAAAAATATCAGCTTTCCAAGCTGAAGCATCAGAGGGAGAAGTTCAGAGGTGGCTTAAATATGGATGCAGTAAATCTGCCAATGGGTTATGGCGACATCCGGACGGCTGACTGTTAGCGCTTGCCTCCTTGCTATCTTACTTGGTAAAAACATATCATTTACCAGCCCATGCAGAAAAGACAGCTTTATTTAATCAAATTACATGAAGTTGGTATGCCCCTCATGTCTCCTTTTTGATAGTACAGTATGTTAATAATTGTGCACTATGTTTAAAATACAATGTTAGCAAAAATTCGAATTATAAAGCTGCATGTTTACTACCTCCATGGGGACCTTTTGTTAATGTGCAGCTGGACTTTGTCCAGATGCCAAAAATCCATAATTTATACTATGTTTTAGTACTAGTCTGCATGTTTTTTGCATGGGTGGAAACTTACCCATTTCATAATGCAGATTCTGTGATAGTTGTTAAGAAACTTCCTTTTAAACTCATTCCTAGATTTGGTGAACCTTGTTCTATCAATAGTAGTCAGGAAACACATTTTAATAATTCTCTGACCAGAGTGCTATGCAAGATGTTTAGCACTAGGTTAAATCTTCGCTGTCCCAACCATCCACAGTCATCTGAATTAGTAGAGAGGGTCTATAGGACCATTAAAAATAAGATTTTGAAGATTTGTGCTGAGACATACTGTATCTTTAATGGCCACAGTCACTTCCCTTAGCATTAATGAGTATGAGGAGTTTTTTAAATACTACAAAGGAGTTGAGTCCCTATGTGATACTAATGGGAGACTCATGGCCCTTCCAGCACCTCCCCCTGTGTCAAATGAAGAACTGACTCTAACTGATGATATATCGTCTTACTGCACAAAACTTATTCATTTCTTGCAGCAGTGCCACAAAACTGTACTAAAAGCTCTTCCTCAGCCTCCTGACCAACCTTGTCACCAACTGCAGCCCAGTGATTGAGTTGATGTTAAAACTTTCCAGAGAAAGAACTGTTTGAGCCCAAAGTGGAAAGGCCCTTTTGAATTGCTGCTCACCACTTGTACTGCAGTTCGATGTACAGGATTACCAACTTGGATTAATTCATTGCATTGTTGAAAAACATGTCATGTGGGGGCCCCAGATGAATCATCTTGGTTAACAAAGGAAGATCAAAGCACAAATGACAAACCAGCTGCCCCAGTAAAGGATTAAAATAAAATAAACTCAGACAGCAGTCCATGATGGATCCAGTGACAGCAGATACTTGTGTTTTGGTTTTGTTACTGTTTCCTCTTACAAACTGGGAAAAAATAGTTTCCTGTTGGTTCTTCAAAGTATGCTGTGGACTTGTGTGTGACAAACTGCTGGGTGTGTTCACATATACTTCATCATTCTAAGGTAGGGGTTTCTGTGATTCCAATCCCTGCATCTTAAGTGACATTTGAAAAGGAACTTAGTGATACTAATTTAACTTAGTATAATGTAACTGACTTTTCAAAGGTTGTGTCTCTTCAGCTAGCAACAAGAAATCGTGGAGACATATGTTATGCCAGAAATGGGACTGTACCAGTGAAAACCAGCAGATGCAATGACACTAGAGATGAAAGTGTGTTAAACTATTTAGACTTAAAAAGCTATGAATTGGGGACGTGGCATGGGCATGATAGAGGATCGTTACTACATTTGCGGTGATCATGCCTGCTCCTGGTTGCCTACAAACTGGTCTGAGTGTTGTTTTGTGGGCTATCACTCCTGCTATTCAACATTTCAAGGACCCTCCAGCAAGCAGACTGAGAAAGAAATGGGGAATTCAGTGGGCAAAGCAAGTATTCTCTGTCTTTACTCCTGGGTATGGAGTTCAAATGACAATGTTCAAAATCACCATGCTTGCTCAAATTCTTCAGGAGGTAGCAAATCATACTTCACATCAGGATGGCAAATAAAAAAAATGACTAAAATTCAAACTGTGGTACTACAAAATTGTCTGGTACTTGACATAAAGCTAGCTGCCGGGAGGGGGGGATCATGTGCCCTCACAAAAAGTTGTTGTTGTTCCTATATTAGTGACTGTCTTGATGAACAAGAAAAGTTGGACATTTTACTGGAGCAGAAGGCCAAGGACCTGGACAGCACAACTAAACAGTAGACAGTTTTTGAATGGTTGGGCAATGCATTTGGTAACCTAGGAACTAGTATATTACAAGGTGTCATTACAGTAACTGGTATTATTCTTTTAATTATTTTAATATATTGTGTTCTAAAGTCTGTGATTGCAAAATGCTTAATCTCACTTGCATGTGCAATGCCACTTCTAAAAGTATCTAATGATAAATTATTGCAAATAATGAATACTATGATGCTACAGCATACTTTATCAAATTAAGAAAAAAATTAAATATAATTGTGTGCGTTATGTAACACTTGTGTCAAATGGGGGACTATTATGAAAAAAGTTTGTCTCTTCATTATTCTTCACTAAACACCTATTAGCATGCAGTTTCTTCACAAATGAATCAAATAAAATGTTTATGATCTGTTTATGTAAAAAAAAAAACTAAAAAACAGAGGCATAATTATGCAAATGATACTTCCATATAAGTAGTAGCCTTATATTTTCAAGTGTCTTACAATTGCATTCTCTCTTATTTAATTTCTCCAAATCTTTTGGATTTCTAATACCATGATGGGAATGGACCCTATTCCTGTTTTTAATACCATGATGGGAATGGACCCCATTTCTATGTCAAAGTATGATTAAAGTTCACAAAATTAGTATCGTTTCACTCTTTGATGTCAGCCAAAAGTGCTCTTCGCAGCACCCGCAGTGTGTCCAGTAATGACTCCTTCTGCAATCTGTACAGAGTTACATGTATGGGTAGCATATCTAAATATGATTGTAGACTATTTTTTTATAAGACCCATTGCTCCTACTACTATTGGAAATATCTGGGTATCTTTCTTCCACATTGCTCTCATTTCTGCTTGCAAATCCTAATATTTTATGACATTGTGTCTCTCTGGACACAGAACATTGTAGTCACTGGGTGTGGCAATTTCAGTGATCAATGCTACTTTTGTCTTCTTTTCTTGAACCACTATATCCAGTTTTCTAGCATCTGTCTTTTGAACTGTTGGTAATGGATGTAGACTTCATCATTTTCTATGATGCCTTGTGGCTTGTGTTTCCAGTGTTTTTCAGCCACTTCAGTACCATAATGTTTGCACAACAGTGCAAACAGTCTCACCACTTTATTATGCCTTTCAGTATATAGTCCTTCTGCCATTAGTATGTCGCAACCAGCAATGAGGTGTGCAACTTTTTCCAATTATGTTTTCCAAAGCACACATTTATCTGTTTCTCCCAAATGTTCAATGGACTTTGTAAACCAATGTGCACGTAGCCCACTATCTTGTGCCACCAATATTAACCTTTCATCTCTTGGTTTGAATTTGCCTCTCCTTAATCATTTCTGCATCCGTTCCTGATCAACATGAGGTTCTTCCAGAAGTTTTCTATACTTGCAGCTATGCATTTTCCAGATTTTGTGCCTTCTCATCTTATATTCTTTCTTTTGTTTTTTTGGCACATTCTGTTAGTGCCTGGTTTTTATCCACTTGTGGTTTGATTTCCATTCCTGCTGGATGTTATTATGCTTCTGCTAGATTAAGTAGGGAAGTCATCTTTTATTTTTTTTATTTTATTTAACATTTGTTAACTGGGAAAGTCCTACTTAGAATGAAGCCAATTTTCAGTGGAGGCCTGGGGAGAAACGTTCCAGACGCATGTCTTTGTAACGTGGGAGGAAACCAGAGCACCCGGAGAAAACCCACACAAATGCAGGGAGGACATGCAGACTCCGCACAGAAGGCACCCCAGCTGAGAATCAAACTGGAGAACCTCTTGCTGTGAGGTGACAATGCTACCGTTGCACCATTGTGCCATCCTAACTTAAATCTTAGATTTATTCTCCTCATGTTTCAAAACTTTCACTACATTTTGGCTTGTGAAGTCAGCAGATGTGTGGAGTCCTACGACTGCTGATCTGTACATGTAATCAATTTTAAGGAGCCCCATCCCTCCTTCTGAACGGGGAATATATAATCTTGGTATGCACTGATTTTTATAAATCATTTGGTGAGCATGAAGCATCTTTCTTGTTTTCCTATCTAATCTATCCAACACATTTTGGGGCCAGTCAATTACTCCAAGTTAGGACAGGAAGAGCAAATTGATTTATAGCTTGGACTTTGTTCCTAAATGTCAACACTGTTTTCAGGATTAATTTAAGTCTTCTAAAGTACTCCTTACTAAGTTTTATTCACATTTGTTCATGTTTTATTGTTGATCCTTCATCAATTCCCAAATATTTATACACTCCCTCTTGCTCAAGTTCTTTTATATCACATTGTTGTACCAAACTGATGTTTTCCTAGTACTGCAGTTTTCCTGCTTTAAAGGTTGCTTTTACACATTTATCAAGACCAAATGACATTCTTATATCATCTGAAAAAGTTGTGACAACTTGCAGTTGTACTTTCAGTTCCTCATCTGATGAGCTATACAGTTTCAAATCATTGACAAAGAGAAGATGAGAAGTTTTTACACTTTGTTGTTTTCTAGGAGACAAATTATAGCCATAGCCTAAGCTGTTAAGTAGACAGCTTAATGGGTTAAGGGCAAGGCAGAATAGCAGCGGTGACAGTCACACTGGAATATCCCCCTTTAAACTTTTATCCATGGAATAATAATTTGTCCTTTATCATGTCTTAATTGCAAAGTGGTCTGCTACTGTTTCATGGTTACTGTAATGTGATCGATCAGTGTAGGGTGTATCTCATACATTTTTAAGCACTCTTTTATCCATGAATGTGGGATATTATCAAATGCTTTTTTTGTAGTCAGTCCATGCCATACTTAAATTCTTCCCATTTTTACAGTTCTCCACTATGACTTTATGGAGCAGTAAATGATTCTTTATTCCATATGACTTTCTTTTATTGCCCTTTTGTTCTATTGCATTAATTGAGTTTTCTTCTAAATGACTATAGAATCTGTCAGCATCAATTCCAGTGTATAGTTTATACGTCGTCTGAAGACAAGTTACTGGTATATAATTTTTAGGGTAGCTTGCGGGTTCACTCTTAAGTAGGAGCATTGTTTTTCCTGTTGTTAGCCAGGTTGGTGTTTGTTTGGGGTGCGCATATAAATAGTTCTTACTCATGGCTAAATCTTCATGCAAAGATGTTAATACTTTTAACCAGAAGTTAGGTACTGCATCTGGGCCTGGGGTTTTCCAATTTGAGGTTTTTCTTAACTTTGTCTCAATCTCTCTGGCTGTTACTTCATCCCATTCCATATCCCGTACCTTTAAACTTCTTATTCTTTCTTTTATTTCTTCTATCCATTTAGCATCTTTGTTATGTTCCACAGGATCTTCATAGATACTTCTCCAAAATGTATCTATTTCTTATTTTTTTTGTGGTCTTTCAAACATTTTACCTTGTTTCCCAATCGTCTATAAAACTTTTTTGGGTCATCAATAAATTGCTTATTTTGTACTTTTCCTTTATATTTATCTTTGTATCTTCTAAGTTTTTCCGCCTGTGCTGAAATTTTTAGTTTGTTATTTGCGATAGTGCATGATAGATTGTGATCTGTTCTAACACTGCGCATTACTTTATCACATCTATCTTTCTCCGTATTTTTATCTGTTCCCTCTTCTATAGTTTTCTAACAGTGACGCTTCTTGTCTTAACTGCTTTATAGTTTTCTCTAGTCGATATTTCCATGATGGTATTCGATTTCTCCCCTTCCTCACTACCCTGTGCTCTTGTGGTAGAACTTTATCAGTTATTAATTTAGCTGCACAGTAATATATCCTGCTTACTTCTGTAATATCTCATGGATCTCTAAGAACAGTCCTAATTACTGTGTTCATTTGTTTTATTAGACTTCTGACTTTTTGGGTTTAATTAACCTTCTGCAGTCTATTTTTTTCATTGATCTTAATATGTCTATCTATGTCATTGCTCTTGATATGTCTGTGTCTATTAAATCAAGCAACTCTTCTCTTAACTAATTTTCTTCCAAACTGAGGGCACATCCCTTGTTTTCCATTTCCTGCAGGCATTGTATAGAAAGTTCTATAGCATCTTCCTGTGGCACATTCTCTTCGATGTCATCCTGTGCCATCTGTTGCTCTGTCATATAGGAGCTCACTGGCCTATCACCCCTCAACATTGACTGCATCAGATTTCCTGTTCCTTCCCTTGCTGTCTAGCTTCAAGTGAACATTTATACTGGTGTCCTGTGGAAGGCTCCAAATTATCTTCATATGGTGCCTGACTAATTGCTTCCTGTTCCACTGGTTTCCCCTTAATTTGGATATCCATTTCTCTAGCCTGTTTTGCTGCTTTCTGAATTAGATTTTGTGCACTGAATCCTTCACTTCGCAAGTACTCCATAACCTCAATTTCTCTTTCTTTAACTTTTCCATTACTAATCTCCTTTTCTACTTTTCCTCTTTGTCTTCTTATTTTTTATAGTGTAAAGTTTTCCATGTCCAGATTCCTTTGCCTGTATTTCTCCAAGTATCTTTGGTGCTGCTCTTTTTATATTGGTTAGTTTTGCTTTCTCCTTTGCATAAATATTACACCATATTATATCTCTTTTTCTTTCCCATGGCCATATTTCTTCTTCAGATGTTTCCTGATCTTCCTGCTTCTCCTTACTTTGGGGACTCACTCCATCATGCTGTGATGTAAGCTGTGTTAGACCTTCTACACCAAATCCTTCACTTTACAAGCACTCCATAACTTTATCTTCTATTTTTTTTAACTTTTGCTTTACTAATCTTCTATTATATGTTCCATCTTTTGTATCTTGTCTTGGATCTAGTAAGAACATCCACTCACCAGCACTTGCTTGCTGAACATCCACTCACCAGTGCTTGCTTGCTCTGTATGTTGGAAGCCTTTCCTGCTCACTATTGGTAAAGCAAGTTATAACCCCCCCCCCCCCATCTCCCACTTGAAAAGAAGTTCAACTTGAATGTTTAAAGGACTCAACTCTACACTCTTCCACCTCAGTGGAGTACGTGCAGTAGATAATTACTTTTTGCTGTATTTATTTTTGGTGTTTGTAAGGCTACCTGCACACCCCTGAACCAGACCTCTGCCTCCCCCCATCTCAGACACTCCTGAAACCCAGCTAGCCTCCCTCACAGCTTCTCATCACTTTACTTATCCTCCTCACTGACCTTACTTTTCTACTCTGCACTTATTCTCTGATTTTTCCTTGCTATCCCCATTAACTCCTCCCCTCAACCTTTCAGACTCCCACTCAGTCTCCTCTGTCCTACACACCTAGTCTTACCCTTTATATCTGCCCTGCTGTACTCTTCTAGCCTGCTCTCTCACTGAACCTTTTTATTCTCCTCTTTAGAACATTACGACAGCTCACCCTGCTCTTTCTGTTTCACTACACATTGTTTTTCTAATCTGGCTATCTGCTGTATCCAGGCCTAACAGTCATACATCCTTTCTTTGTGGTACTCCTTCACAACATATTTCATGCTTTACTGTATCCATCCTTACCCATAATTCCTTGTGGGATACAAATCCCTTACCTTGGCATCCTGCACCATCTTTCATCACTACTAGCCCTCCTCGTGGTCTGGTTTGGTTCCCGGTGGTGTGCAACAGCCACAAATGATTAAATATTTTACTGTTATAGTCTATAGATAGAGATTGTTATACAGAACTTTCTTTTCTACTAAGGGTATATTTTCCCTACTCTGTACCATGCTACTGTATTTTATCTCTGTATTTCTTCACTATGTAATGTAATGTATCTGTAAACTATAATGCACTGTGTTGCTGTCGACCAGACTTGGAAGACAACCTGCTGTATAAATCAGTAGTTAGCGGCTTTTTGTTAGGTTTCATCCTAATGAAGGTTTGCCTCTTTAACTTGTCGTTAAACTGTTCATTTATTCTAATGCCTGCTATTTTCCTGCATTTAACTCGCCTGACACCTGTGTCCTACTGCTTTGCACCAAGATGTGTACTTATCTGGTTATTTGAAGCCCGAGAGTGTCTGACCGTTAGAGGCATTATCACTTCTGTAGCATTGCTAGTCTTTGTGCAATCACAGCATTAAAGGAATGTTTACCGAATGTTAGTATAAATACATTGCCTGGATTGCGATTCTTGTTCAATGAGCTTTTTACACTTTCCTACTACCTTTTAGCTGATATTGGTTTCTTCTACATTAGCAGTAGCATTTGTTTGCATATAGCAGTTATCGGACCCATGTGTTAGTGTTTCTAAATCAAATTTGATGGTGCGTTGCTTCTTTCATAAGCTTTAAACTTTTGGCTTAGTGTGAGTCAATTATTTTAATGTGTTTACCACATTCTAATTTTCTGCAGCTGCTCTATTAATACATGTATTGTTGTTTTATCACGTAACTGTTTACTAACTAACGTTGTAACAGTCCCTAAAGCTTGTATTTTTTTTCTGTCATATGAACACCAACTTTATAACAGCAAAGATAGAGTTTGCATTTCTATATGAAGCTGTATTGTGGATTTCCCGTCCGTTTATGACAGACACTTTACCTTTTATTTAAGCTAGCTGCATGTATTGTACTTTCCTTGCAAGATTGCATCTCACAGCAGTAGCTCTAGTTTCCTGTATGATATTTCCCTAGACTTGCTGTGGTTGGAACTGTTCTATATTTGACAGTAACAATTTTTAGAGTGGATTTTGTTGTTTATTTGTACTGCATTTAAAGAATACTGTGCATTGTCTACTTACTCCAGCTAATCTCTCTCCAATCTTGCTTTTTCCCTACTTCTTCCTACTAATCTCTGTCTCCATCTAGTTTCTGACTAACCCCCCCCCTTCTTCCACCGTGTTCTCCTGACCTACCTCTACCTCCATTCCTGACTATATCCCCTTCTCCTGTTTTGCATTTTTATTCCTCATATACTTATTATTGCCCATCTTTCCTCTCTCTTTTTTTTTAGGTTGGAAGCCTTTCCTGCTCACTATTGGTAAAGCAAGTTATCACCCCCCATCTCCCACTTGAAAAGAAGTTCAACTTGAAGGCTTAAAGGACTCAACTTTACACTATTCCACCTCAGTGGAGTACGTGCAGTAGATAATTACTTTCTACTGTATTTATTTTTGGTGCTTGTAAGGCTTACCTGCACACCCCTGAATCAGACCTCTGCCTCCCCCCATCCCAGACACTCCTGAAACCCAACTAGCCTCCCTCACAGCTTCTCATCACTTTACTTATCCTCCTCACTGACCTTACTTTTCTACTCTGCACTTATTATTTTTCTGATTTTTCCTTGCTATCCCCACTATATCCTCCCCTCAACCTTTCAGACTCCCACTCAGTCTCCTCTGTCCTACACACCTAGTCTTAACCTTTATACCTGCCCTGCTGTACTCTGCTAGCCTGCTCTCTCACTGATCCTTTTTATTCTCCTCTTTAGAATATTATGGCAGCTCACCCTGCTCTTTCTGCTTCACTACACATTGTTTTTCTAATCTGGCTTTTTCTAATCTGGCTATCTGCTGTATCAGGGCATACCCCGCTCTGTTCGCCCTCGCTATGCTCTGGCTCACTTTGCTCCCCTACCCTACTTCCATTCCCACCCACCCCATATCAATTTCCTTTATAGCTACACACCACATCCACTCTTCCTCCCTCTGTCACTTTCTGCTCTGTTTCTCCAATTGAAACATACTCCTCTCACTAGAACCCGCCCTTTACAATATACTAACATTGCCTTTCTTCCTGCTCTTTATCCAGTCTAAACATACTCCTCCTACTTAGAATTACCCTTACCTCTCCTACACTGATTTCTTCTTAGAATTCTGACCTCTCTTTATCTCTTCCTCTTTCCTCCTCCCCAACCTCATACACTTACATTATCACTTCCACTTGTATTACATCCATCTTCACTTTTTTTCCAAACGTACACTCCTCTCTTCACTCCATCTTTGTAACCCTATTATCTACACTCACATCTTAAACTTTCCACATTATCATGTCCTCTTCTGTCCTTTCCCCCTCTCTCCTCCCCTTTTTATCCCTCATTTTACTGCTCTTCTTTCATTTTACTTCTTTCCACATTCATTTCACTCTCCATCCTAATTCCCTTACTTCCTCTTACTACACTACTCACACTAATACACACCACTTCTTCACTATATCACCCTCACTCTTTTTCTTATCTGAATTCCACTTACCTAAAATTAAATAGCCTCCCACATCTCCCACACCTAGCCATGTAAAACTGAAATTAATCAACCCATTCTCACTTATATCCTATCTCTCTCACTCATCTTATACTCTCCTACTCTCTGGTGACATTCATCCAAACCCTGGCCCTCAAGCTAAGCAGACTGCTCCTTCCACAACTACACACACTCCCCCAAATACTGGCAAGTATCTTCCTAAGCATCTCTCTTTCCTCTCCATCAATATCCACATTATCCTGAACAAAATTACAGAATTTCACACTTTGATAACTCAGTACTCTCCCAACATTGTCACTCTCTCAGAGACCTGGCTTAAACCTCAAATTTCTGACAAAGAATTCCTCCCCCCAGGATACAACATTCTTCATCTAGACAGAACCCATAAGAAAGGAGGTGGTGTTGCTATTCTGTATTCCAACTTCCTAACCCTAACTCTCCTTCCTAACCCACCTCCCTCCTTCTTCCCTGCTGAGCTTCTAATAGCCAACTTTAAACCTAATCCCCACAATACCATAACAGTTGCTGCCATTGCATATACCACCTGGTGACAATATACCCATACTTAACTGGTTATTTGACCATATACCCAGTGAAATCATTATACTGGGTGATGTTAATATCAATTGGCTTACCCTTACCAGCAACTCACCTTCTGCTAGCATAAACCTATATGGTTTCACCCAGTTCATCTCCTCTCCTACATTTCTTAACAAATCCACCAACTATAGCTCTATCATTGACTGGATCCTCGTTACCAACCCCAGACTCCACTCTCATACTACTACATTACCTGACTCCATCAGTGATCACTGCCCCATACAAACCCTCAGAATCTCCCCCAACATCCACAAACCTCACAAATATAAGGAAATACGAAAATTATCCACTTTTAACCTTGACACATTTAATCACATCCTCTCTCAAATTAACTGGACCTCACTCTTTACATTACTCCTAGATGATGCTATCTTTTTTTAACTCCACTTTTCTTAGCATACTCAACTCTCTTGCCCCTTCACATACTGTCAGAGTCAAATCCCATAACTCTCCCTGGCTATCACACACAACTCGTACTCTCATGCACAAAAGAGACTCTGCATGGAAACTCTGGTCCAAAACTAAATCTCCAAGCCATTTCCAAACCTACAGGGAACTCCAAAATCTCACTAGAAAGCAGATTAATCAAGATAAAATGAATTTCTATCACCACCCTCAATCATCACAATCCAGTAACCCTAAAAAGTTCTGGAGCACTATTAACCAAATTCTCCACCCAGGTAACCCATCAACACCCAATCCTTGTCCCAATGACTCTCCCCTCAAAACTGCCTCCTCCTTTAACTCCTATTTTATCAACACTATAAGTCAACTTATGCAACCCCCCCCCATACACTACAACAACAACATAGCATACCCAGTTTCCATCCTAATTAACCGTTCTATCACTGAATCAACTGTTCCAACCCTTTGGAAACAATTCTTTACTATTCCTATACACAAAGGTGGCAACTCCTTAGAACTCTCAAACTTTCGACCAATTGCTATAGTTTCCATCCTAATTAACCGTTCAATCACTGAATCAACTGTTCCAACCCTTTAGAAACAATTCTTTACTATTCCTATACACAAAGGTGGCAACTCCTTAGAACTCTCAAACTTTCGACCAATTGCTATACTTTCTCCCCTCTCCAAAGTCCTTGAACACTGTATATACAAACAAATCGTGGCCCACCTACTACAATACAATATGATTACCCCTAGCCAACATGTCTTTCGTCCTCACCATAACACCTCCACTGCACTTCTCTTTCACCAATACTATCTCCCAAGCCAGAGACAATAATAAACTAATTTCTTGTCTATTCTTAGATCTGTCCAAAGCTTTCGACACAGTCTCTCATTCTATCCTTCTTTCAAAACTTTCTCAACTTAACCCTTCCCCAACAACTATTTCTTGGTTTAGCAGCTACCTCTCAGATTGGTACCAATCTGTCAAATGGCTCTCTGCTCTCTCTCCTTTTCTCTCTATTAACACAGGTGTTCCACAGGGCTCCATCCTTGGACCCCTCCTTTTTATAGGTTCATAGGTTCATAGGTAGGTACTAGGCTATATGCCCTAGGTCATTTATAAGCCTAGCCAGAGTGTGTCGGCTTTCGCCTCCCCATTGATTAATTAACTGATCCTCTGTCAAGCAGAGCCAATGAAGTGATCCCAGGGGTGTATTTTCTGTTACCCATCCACTCATCAAGGTTTCTCTTGAAGAGTGTTAGTGAGGGGCTCTGCCTGATGTAATTTGGAATTTTGTTCCAAAGCATGGGGAGTCTCTGTGACAGGAATCTATCCCTCCAGCATGTTCTATTTATTGTTGTGGTGAGGTTTAGCTCACTAGAGCACGTGGCTCGCAGTGACTTGGATTTCTTTAGGTGGAGCATGTCCATCAATTCTGAGTTGGACATGGCTTTGTAAGTCAGGCAGAGATCACCTCTGAGTAAGCGATATGCCACTGAGTACAGCTGGAGTTTTTTCAGTCTGGCTGCATAGGACATGTTTGAGACCAGTAATCCTCTTGGTGAGGTATTTTTTGTGGTCTTTCCAGCTGTTGGAAGTGTTTGTGAAGTATATCCCAAATGGGGCATTGTACTCTATGATGGGTCTAATGAGTGATGAGTAGAGGGGCACTATAACCTCTTCATTTCTAGATGCAAATCCTTTAGTAATTAGATGGGCCACATAGAAGGATTTTCTAACTACTTTGGCAATATGATTGTCAAAGGAGAGATTACTATCTACCTGGGTCCCCAGATTTCTTATTACCTCTTCTGTATTAAGGGGGCTGCCACCTATGTGGTAATTCTTGGGTGTTTTGTTTTTCCCAAACGGGATGACTATTAATTTTTGGCATTTAGCTTGAGGCCATGACTTTGACACCAGGTGTCCGTCTCAGTAAGGCCCTTTTGGAGGATGTCCATGTCAGCTGGAGAGTCAGTTATGGCTCCCAGTTTGCAGTCATCGGCAAACTTGGTTAGCCATAGTCCTCCTGTGTTTGCCGAACAGTAGGGGTCCCAGGACTGAGCCTTGTGGGACACCACTTGTGACTGGTTTAGAGTCGGACCTGGAGCCCGCTATTCTTACCGTGTGAGTTCTGTCTGTAAGCCAGTTGGCAACCCATCTCGTGACGTAGGGGTTTATGTTCAGGCTGGTGAGTTTTTCTGTAATACCCGAATGGGGAATGGTGTTGAAAGCCTTGGCGAGGTCAAGGTAGACTGTGTGAACCACCTTTCCCTCATCTATGGCCTTGGTGACTGTCTTGAAGAAGTCAACAAGGTTTAGTAGGCATGATCTGCTCTTAACAAAGCCAAACTGGGTCGGGTCAAGTGTTTGGAGGTTCCCAATGTCTTTGTTAATGAGTTCCATGATGATGCGCTCCATAGCCTTGCTGACCAGGCTAGTCAGGCTTATGGGGCGATAGTTACCAGGGTCAGTTGTGGCCCCTCCTTTGTGGAGAGGAATAACCGTTGCTGTGCGCCATTCTATGGGCACGTAGCCTGTGGAGAGGCTGAGGTTGAACAGCATGTTTAGGTGGGGGGTTAGTTTGTTCTGCAGTTTGTGCAAGACGCAGCCTGGGACACCATCTGGTCCCATTGACGCTGTGTTTTTGGCTTTTGAAAGGGCTGTTTTCACCTGTGCGTCTGTGATTTTTGGGACACTACACTTTTCCGGTATTGTTGTGGGCCCTTTTGGAGGTTAGAGGGGGGTGAAGTTTGCACTGAATCTGACTGCCAGGATGTTGGCAATATCAGTAGGTTCAGTACATTTGTGCTATTTTGCACTAGTTCAGTGCATATCTGCGAGTTGCCACTTAGGTTCTTACCATAGCTAAAGAAGGCTTTGTGGTTATCTTTTGAATCCTTGGCTATTTTTATTTCAAAGTTAGCCTTGGATGATTTCATGAGGGACCTCAGTTTCTTACTGATACTGATCAGGGATTTCTTTCCTTGTTGGGATTTGCTTTTTTTCTGAACTAATTTCCTCCTTCTATTGTATAGCCTGTTTATTGCAGGGGTCCACCAAACTGGTTTCCTTCTTTTAAAGAAGTAAGTCTTGGTTTTGCTAGGGATGGCATGATCCATGCATCCTTGTAGGTGCTCATAGAGTGCATTTGTAAAGGTTTCTGCATCTTGGGCAGCGTTATCCTTTAGTGTGGGGGCTGTGAAACTTACCACCTCTGTCTTAAGTAAGGTGAAGTTTGTTTTATTAAAATTTTTACTGTGGTTTCCTTAGTTGGGGGTTGTGGTGGGGTGTGGACATCCAGAGTGGTTAGTTTATGGTCTGATCTAACCAGTGATGGGTTGACCTCTGGTGTGGAACACTTGTCGCCCATGTTGGTGATGACCAGGTCCAATATGTTTTCAGCAATGAACTGTTCCACAAACTAAGTAAAAAAACTGATGAAATGGACATCCATTTCACCAATATGTTTTCACCTCTGGTAGGGGAGTTTACCAGCTGATCCAGGGCATTTGAGTTGATGAATTCCAGGAAGCGCTGGGCCTGGGAATTTGTACTCTAGTAGTTTTCCCAGTGAATGGTAGAGTAATTGAAATCACCCAATATCAGGGTGTTTGGTAGGACCTTCATGTTTTCCTTTGTCTCCAGAAAGGTGGAGTGGTGGTCCTGGGTCATGGAGGGTGATCTGTAGCAGGCCACAATTTGCATTGCAGATTTGCCCGATGTTAGTTGCACATGGATGATCTCAGAGGTATCATGCTGCGCCACTAACCTGGAGGTGTAGGTATCCTTGATGAATATGGATACATCCCCTCCTTTTGTGTTTCGGTCCGTGTTCTGTGGCCGAAACATGTGGTATGAGTTGTAGCCTGGTAGTGCTGGGCTGCTCTCTGGAGCCTTGAACCAGGTTTCAGTTACAGTACAGATGGTGACGTTTTCCATACTGAGGAGTGCTTCGAGTGCATGCATTTTGATATTTAAACTCCTGGCGTTGAGTAGCATAATCCTCAGTTTTTTGTTAATTGTGCTGTTTATGGAGGTGGGTTTGACTTTTGAGCCTTGCCTAAAAAAGGCACTATGGGGGCAGCAAGAGCCTTGGCCAGTATTTGAAAGCCTAGGGGTGACAGGTACAATCCATCTCTTGTGAAGCAACGCGGCTTGTCGAGCATGTCATCCCAGGCTGACAAACACTGGATCCCCTTTGAATGACACCAGAAGCTTAGCCAATTGTTGAAATTGATCATTTTTTCTTTATACTGAGGTATCATTCTTGGTGAGGGCAGGATGCTACTCACGGTCAGGGTCATACCAGCCTGGGCTACATGATCAGAGAGCTCTTCCATGTCTCTTTTCATGTTTTCATTTCATTTTTAATATCTTTACTAATGATCTCCACAAATCTTGTCCCCAGTCATTTCTCATACAGTATGCAGATTGACTCTACCATTATTTCTATAGCTGGCAATCCTTCTGAACTACAAACCCTCACACAAACATCTTTTAACCATACCGAAACTTGGCTAACTTAACACCTTCTTATACTTAACCCCAAAAAAAACAAAGTTGTTACTTTTTCTCCCAAAATCCCATCTCTCCCTTAAATCCTCCTTCACCATCTCTTCACTCAACAACACTATAATAGCTCCAGAAACCCATACCAAGCTCCTTGGAGTAATTATTGATGACCAACTCAAATTTTACCTTCACATACATCACAGTATAAAGAAAACCAATAAAAAACTTGGTCTTTTCTATAGAAATAAAAGTCTCTTACTCCTGAAACTAGAATAATCCTTGCCAATGCCTGTCTCTTTCCTAATATCTTTTATAGTGCACAAATCCTTACTAACCTTCAGTCTACACTTCTCTCTAAACTTGAATCTACCTACAATAAAGTGACTAGATTTGATGCAAACTTGCCTTACAAATCCCACCACTGTCTTGCCCTCAAGTCTCTACACTGGCTTGACTTTCCAAACCATCTTAATTACATCCAACTTCTTACCATTCACTTCATTCTCAACAAACCACTTTCCTGTCCTAGTCTCTCTTCATTAGTCTCCTATTACACTCCCACTTGTTCTTTAAGGAGCTCAGATCAACATCTTCTACAAATTTACAAACCTAACAAACGTGTAGGACAAAACTTATATAGCTACTCTCCAGCCATCCTCTGGAACAGGCTTCCCTTGACTCTAAGAAGCCTATCCCAGACTCCTACTTTCAGAATCTCTCTTAAACACTACCTTACCCACCTCACTACTTGCCCCTGTAACCTCCCCCCTTTAACCTAGAACACATCTTGTCTCCACACCTCTCTCACCATCCCTTTATCAGCTTTACTATTCATCTCTTCCTCCTTCCCTATTTTCCTATCAAACCCCCTCTTCCCCTCACATCTTCTTGCCACCACTTATCTTTTACCTCTTGACCTGCTCTTTCCTACCTAACTCTTAACAGTAAGAGCTTTATAATTATTTCTTCTGTCTTCTGTCCTACACTTTATATAGTGCGGTTTTCTGATTTAAAAATATGTATAAATAATGTGAGTCTTGTATTCTATAAATTGGCTGTCTGTTGTATTGTATATATCACATTATAGTGTGGAGCTTTTTTCCCCGGGCCTCCGCTGAAAATGGACATGTATCCAGTCGGACTATCCCAGTCAACAAATGTAAAATAAATAAATAATAATAAATAATTATTTTTTTTATTTTGAAATTTTCTATATCCGGTTGCCTTTGCCTGTATTTCTCTTCGAATATCTTTGGGGCTGCCTTCTTTATATTGATTAATTTGGCTTTCTCCTTTCCATAAACATTGCACCATATCAAATCTCTCTCTCTTTCCCATGTCCATATTTTTTCACTTCCTCTGATGCTTCTTTTTCCAAACATATCAAAGTTTCTTGATCTATATACTGTTTTTCATAAATTTGTTGTATTAATGAACACAAATTTTCATTTGAAGGTTCTGACAATTTTTCCTTGTGGAAGTATTTTCTTTCCTCTAATTTCTCTCTTAATCCTTTTGTATATCTTGTGTCTGGAAATTCTGTGCTTTTTGCATAATAGTAACAATATATAATTTCTTTCTTATCCTCAATAGTCCACTCTATTGTCTTTATGGCTCTTCTTTGACTTATCAGTTTTTGTGATTTTTGTGGACTGCTACATCCTTCTACAACAAGAGGGGGGGCATCCTCCCCCTGGGCCTGGCCTGGCCCCATTGTAGGAATGTTTCCCTATTTTGAGGATTCTACACTGTCATTTTTTCCAGTCCTGACACCAGTGCGCCTACCAGGGTTGGGCACTTTTTTATCCTGGGTCTTGTGCACCTGGCTATCTTTTTTTTAATTTTTAACCTACTTCTGTCCATGATATATGCTATATAAATACAGTCTATATATCAGTGTCACCTTGGTGAGATTTTGTAGAAAACAGGGTCCACCTCATGAAGGTACTCACCAAAAGCTGACTTTTCATCTCCATTTTTTTCTATTAGCAAGCTGTAGTGTATTGATAGATAATTGAAAGCAAAGTTAAGTGCTGAAGGAGTTGAGGGATGCTATGTTATGTTATGTTATGTTATGTTATGTTATGTTTGAAGAGCAGTGTGTCAGAAAGTTAATAAAAATGTGCCAGGTATCTGTGGAAACCAGATTAATCTGCCATACCCTCCGGCCTTCTCAGGCCAGGGGATAAATCTTTGCAAGGCTCTATGCGAAATAGTGTAAACTGGTACTGAATGTTACAAAGATGAAGAGTAGTAAATTTAAAATGCAGGTGGCACATATTTTAAAAGGCACATTTGTGAAATGTTCACATAAAGCTATAAGTGAAAAGCACGAGGGATGAGAAAAGTTCTAAATACATTTATTTGTTGAAAGTAATGTTATGTCAAAGTTCTGCGTGCATGAAATTGATAAAAAAGTATATAAATAAAGTTTTTCCTTTATTCTTTGAGACTGATCTAAAAATGTTAGTCTGTATCCAGCGCTGTTTAAGAAATAAAGAAGTACTTTGCACACCCTAAAGTGTCATTCTTGACTGAGTCAAACAGGTAAAATTTTTTGTTATTTAATTTTGTACTTTATCACATCTGATAAAGCATTTAGGAGCTGCCTCTGTCCATTAATAGTATGGGGGCAGTCTTGAGAGAAATTTTTATTTCCAATTCATATATCTTAATTGTGCTTGAATATGTACAAGGATTATGTTTGTTTTATGTGGCTGGGGAGTCTGTTCCACAGCAGTGGTATCTTCTGTGAAATATACATGTCCCTCCAAACTGTTCTTTTGATGCTGCAGAAGAGGTTTAGATCTCAAGATTGAGTATTTCTGATGCCATTACTTGCCAATGTGTAGTTAATCCATCAGTAATGGGTCGGAGGATAACTTGTATACCAGACACAGGGCACCTCTTAGCAGTCTGTAGGATACCGACTATAGTAACAGGGCTTTGAGTTGGTAAAGGTAGACATGTTGTTTAGGTCTTGTATCCTTTTAGTAAGATATATTTGTCTGTGTATATTTATAGTTCTAGTAAGCACATAACTTTTTTGTCTAGGGAAAGAGGGAATCAAAATGAGTAGTTTAATTTTTATTTGAGAAGTGATGCAGGTACAGCCAATTGGAAACTTTTCTTTCCAGGATAACTTACCTGAAATCGGAAATTGTTAATACAGAAAATCAATGCATTCCTGACTCATGGCATAAAAAAACGAAAACTACAGTGTACTTTGTTTCTATGGAAACAAGTTTGTGTTCTTGTATATTTGAAGAAATATTATGACATTACAAGTGGATGTTCCACTGCCAACTCCTATTCCTTCTTTGTTGTCAGCCTTGGATGATGTTTTCCTTATTACCTGCAATATGCCTGAAAGTCAACCTTTAGCTTTTGTCAGCCCAGATCAGACCCAGCAGCTATTTCTAGTCTAGCTGCTAAAAAAATTCAGTGAATGCTAATCTTTCTTCTTCGGACAGGGACGGAAAAGCTTTCGACAGGTTTAGGAAGATAATTTATTCTTCACAACTTTAGCTGCCAGGCTCATTTGTTGAAGTAGATGTTGGTCTGTTTTGATAATCTGAGGAATGTTTCTGCCACTGATTTATCTTCAGAAGGTATGCCCTGTCTGAATTCTGTTAGTGTTTCTCTTTCACACGTAACTTAGCATTCTTTTAAGAGTTTTAAGTACCACTGATAAAACCAAACTTCACACAGAAATGCTGGAAGCAGGATCGAACCGTACAAAGGTACTTAGTCCTTTGGTACATAATTAGTTGTTTGGTTGTTCTCAATAAAGTGAAGTGGCTGACCTTGGTAGTCTATTTTTTATTTTCTTTTTATTTATTTTGTGCTGTTTTACATCATATTGGTCCTTTTGGACATTTTTTTAGTGTGTTTCTAAACATGTACTGTTATGACTCTGTCATAGTCCATATTGGAGTGAATTACTTAAGACATACCTCTCTGGAGTATATGAAGAGACACATGACAGAAATCTCTGATTATGTGTCCCAGACAGGTATGTCCCTAGCCCTAAGTAGTATCCTTCCCTCACCCAGGATAATGCCACAATATAAACAAAAAAGGATGGACTTCAACAATTGGCATAGCTTCTGGTGTTAGCTCAGGGGGATCTAGTATCTGTCAGCATGGGAGGAAATGGTAGACGGACCTTGCTGGTTGGCTAGAGATGGTCTCTACCTGTCCCCCCTAAGCTTTCAGATACTGGCAAAGGCCCTTGACTACCCCATAGTGCCTTTTTTAGGGAATGTCAAAACAACAAATTTTCCAACATAACAAAATGTAATTGAGACAAACTCAGGATCATTCATAGGTTCATAGGTAGGTACTAGGCTATTGGCCCTAGGGCCTATACAAGCCTAGCCAAAAATGTACCCTGTCTTTCGCCACCCAAGAAAATTATTTTCCTGTGCCCCTGTCAAGCAGAACCACAGAACTGATCCCCGGGGTGAATTTCCTATTACCCATCCAATCATCAAGATTTTTCTTGAAGAGTGCTAATGAGGAGCTCTGTTTGACATAGATAGGTAGTCTGTTCCAGAGTATGGGAAGTCTCTGGGACAGGAATCTATCCCTCCAGCATGTTCTGTTTATTGTGGTGACAAGGTTTAGGTCCCTAGAGTGTGTAGCTCGGAGGGATTGGGATTTCTTTAAGTGGAGCATGTCCAACAGCTCTGGGTTTGACATAGCTTTGTATGTTAGGCAGAGATCGCCTCTGAGTAGGCGATATGCGACGGAGTAAAGCTGGAGGTTTTTGAGACTGTCTGTATAAGGCATCCATTTGAGGCCAGTAATCCTCTTTGTGAGGTATTTTTGCGGCCTTTCCAGTTGTTGTAGATGTCTTGTGAGGTACATACCAAAAGGGGCATTGTACTTTATAATGGGTCTAATGAGTGATGAGTAGAGGTGAACAATGACCTCTTTTTTTCTGGATGAGAAACGTTTTGTGATGAGGTGTGCCACGTAGAAGGATTTCCTGACCACTTTGGTGATGTGATTATCAAAGGAGAGACTACTGTCCACCTGTGTCCCAAGGTCTCTTATTATCACACTTTCGGTGTTAAGTAGACTACCGCCTATGTGGTAGAGGTGAACAATGACCTCTTTTTTTCTGGATGAGAAACCTTTTGTGATGAGGTGTGCCACGTAGAAGGATTTCCTGACCACTTTGGTGATGTGATTATCAAAGGAGAGACTACTGTCCACCTGTGTCCCAAGGTCTCGTATTATCACACTTTCGGTGTTAAGTAGACTACCGCCTATGTGGTAGTGCATGGGTACAGAATTTTTACCAAAGGGGATGACAATGCACTTTTTGGCATTGAGCTTGAGACCATGTCTTTGACACCAGGCATCTGTCTCAGTGAGACCCATTTGTAGGATGTCCACATCGTTAGGAGTTTCAATTATGGCCCCTAGTTTGCAGTCATCTGCGAATTTAGTCAGCCAAAGACCTTCTGTGTTAGCCTGTATTTCAGAGAAGTAGATACCAAACAGGAGAGGACCCAGGACTGAACCCTGTGGTACTCCACTTGTCACTGGTCTGAAGTCTGATTTGGATTCTGCTACTTTCACAGTGTGGATTCTTTCAGTAAGCCAGTTGGCAACCCATCTTGTGACATAGGGATTTATACCTAGTTTGGTGAGTTTATCTATAATTCCAGAGTGGGGGATGGTGTTGAATGCCTTGGCGAGATCTAGATAGGCTGTGTGAACCACCTTACCCTCATCTATGGCTTTGGTGACTACTTCAAAGAAGTCTGTTAGGTTTAGGAGACATGATCTGCCTTAGGAGCTTAAACAGGAAACTACACTCTCTGGAAGCACTCTTCTCTTTGGAGGATGCTGATGTCTGTGCAGTTACCAAGACATGGTTCAAGGCTGCTGAGAGCACCCTGGCTGTGGAAAGCTACTATGCCTTCCCAAGGTCAGACCTCAAAATAAGCACAAAAGAACCAAAGGTGGAGGTTCATTAAAACCAAATAAACTTCGAGACTGGTCAAACAACATGATTCTTTTGAACTACGTCATGTCCAATTAATTATTGGGGAAAGTACCATACCACATCATTACTAGCTACAGATCCCCCAACATGAACCAGGATAAGCACACCACCTACCTCGATTTACTGGAATCCCTTGCCATAAAGCCCAACACCTTAGTCATGGGAGATTTCAACTATCCTTCCATAGACTGGGGGACATACACGAGCAAAAACATGCTTGCCCAGAGGTTCCTGGACTTTAACAAAAATACTCTGGAAGAGATAGTCTGCACTCCCACTAGGGTCTCTAATGTTCTGGACATAGCACTCACCAACATGGGGGGGCACTGTACTTCCCCATGTGTGATGCACTCTCTGATTAGGCCAGACCAAAAATCAGTTTCATTTGAAGTAACTGCTGGAACTGACAATCTCACAGGAACACAAATTATAAAAAAAACTTTATCAATGCTAACTACAGCCTACTAAGTGATGGTATAAAAAGCTTCATACCAACTGCACTCACAGACATCAGTGATCACTGTACAGAACTGTGCGCAAATGCTGTGTACAAACACTTAAGTGACTGCATAAACTCTGCTGTATATGACTAGATCAAAGCCAGGTCTTCCTGTAAAAACAAGCCACTGTGGTGGACTTCAAGTATAAACAGATTATATAACAAGAGGGAGAAACTGTTGTCCAAAAGCAAGAGGGTTATCACTCTACAGAGGAAGAGTTCCTTCCTAGGCCTAAACAAGAAAATCAGAAAGCTTGTAAAGTCTTCTAAAGCAAATTAAAAAACTAAAATCACATCCCTAGCCAAAGATAATCATAAGGCATTCTTTAACTACATCAGAAGTCTAAAAAGGAATGCCCAACTATGTGCTGAACTGGTTGTAGATAAGATCACTCAAAGTACACTGGAAGACATCACCAACCTGCTAGCTGACAGATTCAGTACAAACTTCACTCTACTGTCCCACCTACCATATCCCAAAGCATACCCGACACTAGTCCTCTGTCTAGTATCTCTAGAGAACAGGTCATGTGTGCATTCACCAAGACCAAAAACACGGTATCAGTGGGACCAAATAATATTCCAGGTTATTTACTAAATAATCTAAAACAAGACCTAGCTGAACCACTTGGTGTTCTCTTTAATCATAGCTTGAGAACTGGCTGTGTTCATGCAGAATGCAGAACAGCAACAGTAATCCACTGTCCCTGGGAACTACAGACCCATAGTCTAACTAGCCTCATCTGCAAGGCCATGGAAAGAATCATCTTGGACCTTATTAACAAGGACATAGGTGACCACCAAACGCTGGACCCAACCCAGTTTGGCTTTGTTAAGGGTAGATCGTGCTTATACCTGGTAGACTTCTTTGAGAATGTCACCAAAGCCATGGATGAAGGTAAGACAGCGCACACAACCTATCTCGACCTTGCCAAGGCTTTTGACACAATCCTCCACTCTGGCATCATTGATAAACTCTCCCAGCTGGGGATTAACTCTTATTTACTAGATGGGTAGCCAAACTAGCTCATGGACAGAACATACTCTGTCAAAATTGGTGACTCCACCTCCACCAGTAGACCCATCACCAGTGGGGAGTACCACAGAGGTCTCTGCTGGGCCCCTTACTGTTTGGCATGTATTTCTCAGAAGTCCAGGCCAAAGTAGATGGCCTCTGGCTCACCAAGTTTGCTGATGATTGCAAACTGGGAGCAATCATTGAGTCCCCCTAATGATCTCAACATATTACAAGAAGGGCTAACACAAACAAATGATTGGTGCCAAAGCCATGGTCTAAAGCTAAATGCAAAAAAATGCATTACTATTATTCCCTTTGACAAAATGGAATTCCCTACAAATTACAATATTAACAGCATCCAACTCGGGAGACTGTGGTGCGAGACTTGGGAACACAAGTTGATAGCAATCCGAACTTCGACTACCAAGTTTTCACAGTGATCAGGAATGCCTTCTGTGTAGCGTACCACATAAGCAAGGGCATAGCATCCAGGTCAAAGGATGTTTTAACTCCACTGTACTCAACCCTCGGCAGACCACTAATAGAGTATAATGCACCCTTTTGCATATACCTCACCAGATATCTGCAGCAGCTGGAGAGGCCTCAGAGGTTTCTCACTAAGAAAATGCAGGGGACTCCAAACCATGACTTGTGTGGACAGGCTGAAAGCCCTGTCACTTTACTCTGTATCTTATAGGCTGCTGAGAGGTGACTTGTGCCTGGCCTATAAGGCAATCTCTGACCCTGCCCTAATGGAAATGCTGCACATACACAAGTCAGATGGCATAAGAGTCGCTCGCTCTAGGGATCTCAATATAGCCTGTGACATTAGCAGAACATGCTGGAGAGACAGATATGTCTCCCAGAGACTGCCACTATTCCGGAATAGACTTCCTATGCACGTAAAACAGAGTTCCTCACTGACTCTATTCAAATGCATTCTAGATAATTGGATGGGGGACCACAAATTTGCCCCTGGGGTGGCACCCATGTCCTTCATAGACTGCGGTAGCCAGAGTTGATAACAGACCCGCTCTATTCATCAATTCATTCTGCGAACTACCCAAAAGGAACAAATGGGGATACTTGGGATTAACATGGCTTGCCTTGTAAAGACTCTAGGGCCGCTAGCCTAATAACCTCATATGAATCTATGAACTTTGCCTTTTCTGAAGAACAAGTTGTCTGTAATTGTAATGACATAAACCCATTATTCACTCTCAAAAATTGCAAATTTTGTGAAGAACATAACGCTATTCCATGGGAAAATCAGGAACATTTAAGAGGTATGTTTGAAGGCTTGCTGTTGTTATGAAGCAGTGGCTATATGGCAATTTTAATGTTTTTTTTTTGCTGTCTCTACAAATCATTTGCAGTAAAGTACACTACTGTGGCCTAGTCTGTCCATTATTTTTGCATAGTAAAGAGTTCTTAAAAGAGATGACTTCCATGTGGTCTATACTTTTGCTGGACTCTGTGATGTTTGATGTATCAGGTTAGGGGTTCACATGTGTTACCATCATAATATCAAATCTTTATTCATGTTTTCCAGTGTTTCAACAGTGAGAACTGGTTATACTTAGGATATCTTGTTTGATACTCTTTGCCTTGCAGTGAGTGGCAGAACAGCTAAAACTTAGGATGCAGGATCTACTGCTTAATAAAATCTTACAGAATGACCAGACCCCTTAAAGCGTTTTTAACCCAAATGATAAAAGCTTATACTTAATACATACATTCAGTCATCTGCTGTTATAGTGAATGTATCAAGTGTATTTATGTGGTTTTGCTGAGGTCTGTGCTCTCCACACACATTACAAAGATGTCCTGGCAGGTGGACTTCGTATTCCATATTGGCCTTAGGCGTGTGTATGAGTGTATGTGCATTACAATGGACTGATATTCAGGCTTAGGCTACTTCCTTCTTTACAATCATTACCTTTTGTAATAAGCTCTGTCCCTCACCTCCACATGATCCTGAACAGGCTAGAACAGGAAGATTGGATGGATGGATGGATGGATGGATGGATGGATGGATGGATGGATGGATGGATGGATGTGTGGGTGGGTGGGTGGGTGGATGGATGGATGGATGGGTGGGTGGGTGGATGGATAGATGAAATTTTATGTAAGAAATTAAAACAAGTTAGAAGAATGGGTAAGCTTATTTAATCCCTGCTTGTCTTCTTTTTATAGTTTTATGCTGCTGCACTTGCAGGAATGGGAACAATTAAACAAAGTTAATAAGTATATTCTCTGATGTCCAAGTCCAATGTTCTAGTTCAGTCATCAGTATCAAATAAAAAAATGAATTGATAACTGCTTCTGCCATGATAGCTATCTAGATTAAGGAGAATAACATCCTCAATTGATATAGAAGAGTTATAATATTTTTCAAACTTATGAATAGTATAATATTAAATCAAAATTGTAGTATGTTCAAAAATTCCTGTATGCATAATAAATCATTAAATATGTGCATTACATACTTGAGATAATTAAACAAATGGAGGGCAAAGGAAGAGTTCAGAGGGTTAACAGTGAAATACAAATGCAAAAGGTGAAAACTTGAAAAATTCACTTCAGCAACAGAAGCCTCACTATGTAAACTAATGTATCTTTATATGATCTATACATACATGATAACATGTCTGAACTACTTTGAAGAAATGTTAATATCTAAAAGAGCTAGGAAATATAGACGTGAAATGTTGAGGAAGTGTACCTTTCTGTCGTTGATATTGTTGATTATCAAAATGTTGATGCAATCTTGTTTCTTTGTAGATGTTACCTTGTTTCTAATTTTTGTTTTGTCAGTAAGTCTCATCTCTGGCTTTTGCCTGTTGGTAGTGCCTGAAAATGGTCCCTGGGCTAATTTGCGTACCAGTTAAATTTAAATAAGTAACTAAATTTGTAAAGATTTAAAGAGGGGCGAGTTGAAGTTGACAGGTACCTTAACACTATTTAGAGAATGGGAGATGTACGGTGGTAATGCTTGAAAGCAATAGACAAGATAATACTTAGGGAGATGGAATAAAGTTATGAGGGTAAGAGAGGATGGCAGAAAGTGTACAGGCTGAACATGTAAACATTTAGAAAAGAAATATATCTATGGTTTGGCCTTTTTTGGCATTGTACCATTTTTGAATCATAATTCTTCAATTGTTTGAAATTGTAATAAAGTGTATTCCTTGGGCTTCTTGCATTGCAAACTGCTTTTTGTCTTGCCTCGTTAGGAATCAAAATTGGATGTCCAGTAATGAATGAATGCTCATAATACCAAAAATTGACTAATGAGTACATTATTATGGTAGTCATAGTAGTTCTAATACATAGTGTTAAAATTGTGTAGGTATCACTATAAGAAAATAAATCAATGCCTTTGTTATTTTTCAGGTAATACATTATTGCAGTGCATACAAACATATCCTCAGTTTTATCAAACAGGAGTATGATGACTATATTAGCTTTCTGCAGAAGGAGAGATGTTATGCCAATTATCTTCATGGAAAGTTACAGTTAATTGCTGCTGAACCAGCAACTTTGGTAAACCTCCAGCAACGAGCAACTGAGCTTCAAGACAAGTAAGAAATATGTTTTGCTAGTTCGGACACAAGGGAAATGTGTTTAGTCTCTCATATATGCCTTTGAGTCATAATGATTATAGCATTTAAATGTTAATATTCGTAAGGCATTTACAAAAAATAATGTACTATAGGACTTGTTTTGGCATGTCTGCAATGTGGTTAAAATCTTCTAGCACTCGTCTGTCTGTAACCTTCTGATTGCTGTTGTCTATCATGTATGTATTGGTATAAAAAACAGTTCCTTCTCTTCTCTTCAGTTCTTTTTCACTGCAGTTTATATTGTTTTGAATTCAAATTACACAGTCATTCTAGATCTTGAATACGTTAATAGGCTCATAGGTGTATACTAGGGTAGAAACCACTAGGGCCATTATAAGCCTAGCCATGCAACCCAAATGTGACCCACAAATTTGATTTATACAGAGGTGATTTAGTAATTGCCTCTATTTATCAGATACATAGGCACCAGAGCAGGGTTAAATATCTGAATACTCATCATTGGTCCAAGTTGCACCTAAATAGGGTTAGGGAGGAACTCTGCTTCACATGGATGGGGGGAAGAGAAACATATCTCTCTCTCTCTCTCTCTCTCCAGTGTGTCCTATTTATGTTGAAAACCAAATTTAGGTTTTTTGATCTAGTAGTTCTGATGATATATGTTTTACAGATGTGCAAAAGGTTCATCAAAACAGGGTCCAGAAATGCCTAATATGCCAGCCAGGCAACGATTACATCTCAGAAGTTTATATGATACCAAGTAAAGAGTCTCGGCTGTGAAGCAACCAGCATAGGGCATTGAGTTTACTCACTGTATTCTTTTTGTAAGGAGTCTTTGTGGACGTTCCAGTTGCTGCTTGTGTTTGATCAGGTACTTACCGAAGGGGGCATTATACTCTATGATGTGTCTGATGAGGGCCGAGTACAGTGGTACAGTGACATGTCTGGAACTAGATGCCGCACCCTTACTTGTATGTTGAGTAACATCGAAGGATTTTCTTACTACCTTGAAAACATGTTGGTTGAAGGCTAGATTATTATCCACATGCGTTCCCAGATACCTTACTTTACAGGTGTTTACTGATGATGTAGTTACCCAGGTTGGCCGACTTCCCAAAAGGGACTTATAATGCATTTCTTGGTATTGAGTTTTAAGCCATGGCTTTGGCACCAGTTGTGTTCTAGTCTTTTTTTTATTTTTAAACACCTTTATTAAATTATCATGTAAGAAATAAGCAAACATACATTAACAGGAAAGAAAATAAACCATTTTAATATTTTCCATTCAAATAAAATATACATCACATATATTTTCTTTGCTACCATCAATCCAACATTCAAAAAAATTGTTGAATTCCTGCCTTCCCTTAAACATCACTTTTCCTCCTCCTGAATGTTATTATGCATGTATTGTTCCCACAATTTCTATTTACTTCTATGTAATTCACTCCTTCCTTTTTCTAAAAATCCCTCTTCCAGTTCTTTTATCTTTTTTATAATATTAAATGCCTCAAATGCAGTTGGTGTAGACTTTGATTTCCATTTTCTAGTAATTTCTTATTTGGCAGACAACAAAATTAAACTTACTAAGGCCTTAATATGTCAAGGCAATTCAGATCCTGTATCCCAGCTCAAAAGAATAATTTCTTTACTTACAGCCATTTGCTCACCCAATATTTCTGATGGAATACTCTGTATGGAATTTTTTAAATCTTCCAACTTGATACACTCCCAAAACATATTTTGTCAGTTACCACTTTCTTCTCCATCATACCTCCAACATTTGCTATCTACCTGAGGAAAACTTCTTTGAAGTCTGTTGGGGCATAAATATATCTCTGCAAACACTTCCAAGCAAAGATCCTAAACCTGCTGGACTTGGTTGCATACTTGGTAGCCATACATATGTTTTCCTGGATCTCTGTCAGTTGATTGAGTTTTCAGAAACTGAAAATTCAATGGTTGACACCATATGATCAAGTTTTTGAAAACTCAAAGCTTTTGAATGAAGATCCCGGTACAGCGAGGATCAGGAAGTTTACCCTTTTCTTCACTGTAGTGCGATTTTGGAATTGATATACAAAATTTGCAGAGGGTGTGGGGAGTGCAGGGGCTAAACATAAAAAAATAGATTGCTCCACCACGTATTCAAAGGAAATGATAATATGATGAAACCACAGTAAGAGAAATCAGACCAGTGTACACTTATCTTTTCTTCGTTTTATTAAAATAACAAATGTTGGCAAAAAACACAGCAAAGAAAACCTTTACACTTCTCTAGCACCTTGGCTGATTAAGCCTTTATAGAGTATAATTTACATTCATACATTCAACCCTAAAATACTACGCAAGCAATCAATTATCCAATCATGTAACTAATTGAACAATTACATTAAAGAAAACGCTTCCAATGGCATTCCTCGTTTAATCTCCCTGGAATTAGTGTATTAAATGTAAGAATAAAGATGGATTCCATTCTCCAAAGCTTTTTTTTCATATTTATAACATCCTGATCCCTTACTTGTTCTAAAACTCTAGCTTTTAAACCAAGGAGAGTACCATTGTGGTATTCTAAAAAGTGTGAGGCCACTGGTCTATCCTCTCTACCCTTATAAATGTCCCGAATATGTTCTTTCAACCTTACCATAAAACCTCTCTTACTTTCATGTATATATGCTTTGTCACATGGACATTTCAGTCCATAAATCACTCTTTCACTACTGCAGCTAAAAATCCCATTAGAATAAAATCATTTTCCATTAATTCTATCAAACCCCTGCACTATACTCTGACAACAATTACACTTTCCACAGGGGAAAGTGCCCTGAGTTTCAAGTTCTTTATTCCTTTTCACAATGGGCAGATGAAATCTCCCATGTACTATAAAGTCCTTAACACTCCTTCCCCTTGTGTATGGAAAAAAAGTGGTGGGTTTTTAACCCTTGATTTCAAATGTTTACTTTTTCTCCAAAATTACCCAATAATATTTAAATTACTTAATCACCACCTCAGAAAAAATTGTATATTTAGTAACAAAAAATAATTTCTGATCACTCTGCTTCATTACTTCATTGTTCTTAAAATTCCTCAATAACCGCATTTTCTATCCACTGTTCCAGACTTTTATAATACTTTCCTCTATTATTTTTTCATTATAACCCCTATTAATAAACATTTTAGCTGCCTTGTTCATTTCAACTTTATCCTCCTTTTTATCACTGCAAAGTTTTAAAGTCTTTTAATTCTAAGAAATTCTCCAAAGGGGATAGATTTCAATGTGTGTGTGTGTGTGTGTGTGTGTGTGTGTGTGTGTGTGTGTGTGTGTGTGTGTGTATGTGTATGTGTATGTGTGTGGGTGACGGCTCATCGTATACGATCTGAGGAAGACAACAGTCGAAAGCGCTTATCGGATATCTTCAAGGGACAGTTTTGAGCTTTTTATTTTTCATTTTATTTTCAAGTCGAAGTTTTATTCGTATTAAAGGACTACATTTTAACTGGAACACTTGTGGATTTCGTTGACTGGCCATCCTTGGGTGGATTTTCTGTCTTTTTTCTGCCAATATTGACTGTTTTGGTGACAGACCACCTTTAGCATTTGGGAGTTATTTATTTATTTACATTTTTATCTTAGTTTTTATTGATGTATGATCGGGAATTGTTATTGGATGTGTGTTAAAGCTTTCAATTAAATGTTCATGTTCCTGTGAAATATAATTTCTATCTGGTCTAACCCAGTTATAGTATACTGGGGATAATATGTAAATTCTGCCTGAGTTCCTGCTACTGAATTCACATCTTCCATACCAAATATTTTCATACATTTCTTCTAAAAATCTATCCTTTTTTCAGTGGAGGATCCAGGAATCTACAAAAGGAGGGGGCGCAGTCTGGTTAGTTGAGTACCGGGGTGGGAGTGGTAAAGTGGGACACTGGGTTTGGTGGGTGCAGAATGATCATCTTAAGAAGCTCTGAGATCATGTGTGAAAAGACAGCAATATACATTCAGTTGCACATGATTTTGCAGTGGATGTAGTTGTAGAAACAGGTTATTCCTGTGCAACGCACACAGCACATATACAGATAGTACAAGTTTTTTAACACATGCCTGGAAGAGATGATTGGTTGACCATGCCAAGTCATAGTCTCCTTCCATGGCAGTGGGCATAGGCACTGTTACAAGCTAAGAAAGAGTTCTGCTGAAGGTGACAGGCCACAGTGAAAGTTTTAAGTAATTGTTTTGAAAGTAAATTATGATTTATCTGGAAACGGAGAAGTTCAGTTAAGTAAAAGTAACACAGCAGTTAAGAAAGTAGATGTTATGAAAAATTGTAAAAAGCAAATACTCAGTTTAGTCATGTGCAGTGTACAAAAAGTATTGTATCCACTTCAGCATTTTAGACAGGATTTTAAGTCAAAATGTACTTTATTGTCATGTAACATCAAATATAAACCACAGGCACAGAGGCTTGGATAAATTAATATAACCTTCATTTAACTGAAGTACCAAAATCACTAAACTTATAAAGCTTTCCTAAGCAGACCATGATGTTTTTGGATAGTTCACTGCTCTTCCACTGGTTTTAAGCACAATTCATTTTCTGTTATGTCTTTAATAACAAAAAGTCCTGCTGTATCTTAATTTCTCTCCTTTCTACAAGTTCAAGAATGGGTGCCCAATGCCTGTCTCTAGGAGTTCAAAAATGCCAGTGTTGGTGGTCTTCTTTATCAAGTCATAGTCCAGCAACACTTGACATTGCTCTCTTTAACTTCAGTGTTTTCCAAGTTCATGGTCATCTGAATCTGAATAATTTTCTCTCCCAACACATGGCTTCCTTGACAGCGAACCTGTGCCATACTTAACTTCCACTCCGCTTGGATTGCAGTCACCCCAGCTTCAGCTTTGGGGAAATAGTTTTCCTGATTTGGGGAATACATTACTTTCTACAAGTTCAACTGTTAATTTGAACAACCTGTAGCATTGCCTGTTTTTGGAAATGGAATATCAACCGACATTTTCCAATACAATGGCTACTGTCTCGTCTTCCATAATTGCTAGCAGCTTAATTGCAGCAGTGTTATATTATCATTCTGTAGGATTTTAAAGAATTTAGCTGCTGTTTCAGACTTATTAGCAACGCTTTCTAGTGTCCATTTAACTTCACTCTCCAGGATGTTTGCTGTAGTTAGAGAACACATCATTGTATGTGTCAGTGACATTGATATCCTTCTTATCAACTTAATATGCTGTGTGTAGAGCAACTGACTTCAGTGGTGGTACTTCTCTGAATGAATTCTGTGATTTTTTTTTCTTCTATTTCTGTCAGGTCCCTCCCATTTTTGTCTTTTGTCATGTTCAGTTTTACCTGGAAGTTTCTGTTAATATAATTCATCTTGAACAGATCTCGTCATTTACATTTTATTGTCTTCTTCCAGTTATTTGCATTTTTCATTTCTACAGCCTTTCTTATCTACTCTTGCTATTATTTATGATACTCTACATTAAAGTTTGACATAACATACCATATCGCTATTGTCTTTAGATATTCTTCTTTCTTCAGCCGCTTCTAAATCCTTCCAGCCATTTTGTCTTATTGACCTTCTTTCTATTTAAAATTATTTTTGCCACTTCCTGGTTAATATCTCAAAATTCTGTCCATAGTTCTTCATGCATTCTGTCCACCATGTCAAATCCCTTATGCTTGTTCTTCACCTAATATTACTCAGTTCAAATTTCACTGGCCAAGTCATTTTTCTCGTTTTTTTGTAAGTTTAAACTTATCAGTAAGAATCTGATGGTCTGAGCCACAGTTAGCTCTGGATCTTGATTTTACTGACTGTATATAACTCTTTCATCCCTTACTGACAAGAATATTGTTGATCTTATTGTGGTAATGTCCATGTGATGATATCCCTCTGTAATGCCATCTCTTAGGCTGTTGCTAGATAGTGTTTGCTGTGACTTCGTAATTACCAGGGCAGAACATTAACAGTCTTATGTTCAACTAATTTTATAATTCAATGGCAAGCCTTCCTGTTATTCCAATTCTGACTTTTTGTGTTGCCTGTAGAGTAGATGACTTCTTTGGTGATAGTACTCTGACTTCTTGGATGGTATTGCACGTATTTACAATGTTCTCTGTGTTATTATGCACACCTGATTAGATGACTGCTTTTATTTCAGATGTCGATAAGTAAGTCCCCATAACATCTTCTGTTCTTAGTTTTCTTCAGTAGTGTACTGCATTTCAGTGTAGTGTAGCAAAGCAGGCAGGTTACTTCTCGTGGTGATTTTCTGTTTTTAGGGCCTCAACAGATTTTGTTCAGGTCTGTCTTGGAGGCTGAGCAAGCCAAGGTCTGCATTGCTGTCTAGGAAAGTTTAGTGATCCTTGCCTATGATTACAGTACATGTTCCCATTCTGACTCAAACAAAACTGTTATAATTTTCATTATACTTTTCAGTGTCACTGAATGCTTCATCAGAAGTGTGACAAATTCCATAGTACACTTCCATTTTGTTTTATTTATTTATAATAACTATGCGTACATCCAAAATACATAATTCATGAATATCTATGCAGTTTGTAGTGTCACACCTGTAGCAGCTAGGTTCATATTACGTTATCGAAAGATAACATAATTGAATGGCCGAAACATCGAAATGGCCACATTTCAAAACTTTTATTGTGGGGGGGCACAGCCCCCCACACCCCTGGCTAAATATATATTCCAACTCCAAGATGGCACTACAGTGAGGAAAGGGCAAATATCCCAATCTTCACTGTAATGAAATCCCACAATTCAAACTTCAAAATGTGCCCGTTTTGATGTTTTGGCTGTTCGATTACATTATCTTTTGATAACGTAATAGGAACCCGTAGCAGCCAACACACATCCTTGCATTACACAGCATTTTCTGAAAAAATAAAACTTAAAAAGCATAAATATTTTGCCAGCTAGAAAAGATATTAGAATGTATAAAAAGCAATGCTATCAGTAAGAAGTATTCTTTATTGAGGTAATACTACATTAATATTTTTTCATAAATGCTGTAGTATATTATAATGTGTACAGACACAGAAGTATAATTTTGCTAAACTTTTACAAATTGTCATGTCTTACCGTACAACCTAGACATATATTGTTCAAAAACATTTCAGAGATAAACTATAACATGACAACAAAAAATTCCTCTGAGCACATTTCGTAAGATATGTATGGAAATATGAATTATATGCTTAATTGTATAAATAGCAACATAAATAACACCAAATCTTTCTCAAGATGTGCAACTTAACAGTGCAAAACAATTTTCTTTAACAACATTGAAGGTTTCATCTGATGCCATGGAACACTTTGTAACTCAGTTGGCTTTTGAAGTCTTAAATACAAATACTTATATAAAGCAGATTTAATATGTTGAGCAACAGCTTAGGCAAATGAGGTTATAATGATATGAAGATGAGAACTGACTGATAATTCTATAACTTGTACTCCCCCTGTACTCTCCCCTCATCAGGCCAATACTAGCGTACAATTCTCCCTTTGGTATGTACCTTTCCAAACACCTATAGCAACTGGAGAGACCACAAAGGTTCCTTACAAGGAAAATTCAGGGTCTTCAAAATCTGTCTTATGCGGATAGACTGAAATCATTATCACTTTACTCTGTGTCCTACAGACTGCTGAGAGGCGACCTGTGCCTTGCATATAGAGCAACCTTTGACCCACCTTTAATGGAAATACTGCACATTCAAAAGTCAAATGGCACACAGGTCACTCGTTCAAAGGGCCATAACCTGGTATGCAACATCAACAGAACTTGCTGTAGAGACAGATTTGTCTCACAGAGCCTTTTGGAACAAGCTTCCTCTTCATGTTAAACAATGCCCCTCACTGGCCCTATTTAAGCACAATTTGGATGATTGGATGGGTAAATAGAAATTCACCATGGGGGTTCTACTTGTGTCCCTTTTGGACAGGGACAATAGGTGCTGATATTGCCTGCTTGAACCAGACACCCTTGGCAACATGGGTTGAACTTGGCTAGGCTTGTAAGGGCCCTAGGGCCATTAGCATAGTAACCTCCTATGACTCTATGATGATCTTATGTAAGTAAGGTAGCTTTCTCACCTCTGTACGATTCATAATTGTTTTTTTTATATATTTCACCACTGTGCACTAATGGATTATAACAGATGAACTACTACTTTTTCTATCTACTTTGCAATCCATATGCTTGCTGTATCTTCTAGCTTGAATCTTTCTCCTTAGTGAACTGCTTATCTAGGCCATGCCATAACCATGTGTGTCCAGTGGCACTTGCTAGCCATGAAGGTGCAGATATAGACAAAGAATGCATCATTTCAATTTTGCCAAGCATGAAATTCTTGATAGCTTTCAAGTGGACAGAAATTTAGTATGAACTTTTCTGACTTTTTATAGCCCACAGAGAAGGACTGCTGAGGATGATTGGTCTTCCCATACCTGTGGACACCAAGGTATAACAGTCACCATACTTGCCACAGTGACCTTCTAGAGATAAAGTGGGGATTTGCTGGGTGTTTCTCAGGCTTCTCCCTTCAGTATAGTACATCAGTTTCTTGACATATTTTTGGCTAATGAGGATCTGTATATTTATCCGCCTGTTTTGCCTCAGAAGAATATTTAAACCACAAGTGCCTTGTACAAGATGGTACATTTTCCTGAGGTACTTTGTGTAATACACTGTACACATGTTGCCATTAAGGATCATCTGGACCATGGAAAGGGCAGTTACCAAAGCAGAAAGGGCTACGATTCTATCAACTGCCAGGAAGTGTGTGATGCATAGGAGGCTTTATGACCCTAGAAAATATCGACATCTGTAACATTGGTGAAACATGTAACACACCCTCCCTATGAGGATTTAATGCACAACACTCATCTTATCCCCTACTAAATGAGTTTATCTCTGTGAGTATATGTATTCTTGTGCAGTTCCACAGAAGTCAAGATTTATAAGGCAACCAACAAAGACATTGGTAACCTCCAAACTCTGGATCCCACCCAGTTCGGGTTTGTGAAAGGCAGATCATGCCTCCTGAACCTGATCGACTTCTTTGAGGCAGTCACCAAAGCCGTAGATGAGGGTAAGGTGGTTCACACAGCCTATCTTGACCTCGCCAAGGCTTTCAACACCATCCCCCATTCTGGAATTATAGCTAAACTTAATAAACTAGGCATAAATCCCTACGTCACAAGATGGGTTGCCAACTGGCTCACTGACAGAACCCACACTGTAAAAGTTGCAGACTCCAATTCTGACCTCAAACCAGTGACAAGTGGAGTACCACAGGGTTCCATCCTGGGACTGCTCCTGTTTGGTATCTACTTCTCTGAAGTATAGGCTAACACAGAAGGCCTCTGGCTAACGAAGTTCGCAGATGACTGCAAACTAGGAGCCATAGTCAAGTCCCCAAATGATGTGAACATCCTACAGAAGGGCCTCTCTGAGACAGAGCCATGGCCTCAAGCTCAATGCCAAAAAGTGCAGTGTCATCCCCTTTGGTAAAAACTCTGTACCCATGAACTACCACATAGGCAGCAATCTACTTAACACCAAATGCGTGATAAGAGACCTTGGGACCCAGGTGGACAGTAGTCTGTCCTTTGATAGTCACATCGCCACAGTAGTCAGAAAGTCCTTCTGCGTGGCACACCTCATCATAAAAGGGTTCTCATCCAGGAAAAAAGAGGTCATCATTCCCCACTACTCGACACTCATTAGACCCATTATAGAGTATAACGCCCCTTTTGGAATGTACCTCACAAGAAATCTGCAGCAGCTGGAAAGGCCACAGAAGTACCTCACAAAGAGGATTACTGGACTCAGAAAAATGCCCTACACTGACCGTCTCAAAAAACTCCAGCTTTACTCCGTAGCAGATCGCCTACTCCGAGGTGATCTCTGCCAAACATATAAAGCTGTGTCAAACCCAGAGCTGTTGGACATGCTACACTTAAAGAAATCCCAATCCCTCCGAGCTACACGCTCTAGGGACCTAAACCTTGTCACCACAATAAACAGGACATGCTGAAGGGATAGAGTCCTATCCGAGAGACTTCCCATACTCTGGAACAGGCTACCCATCTATGTCAAGCAAAGTTCTTCATTAGCACTCTTCAAGAAAAATCTTGATGAGTGGATGGGAAATAAGAAATACACCCCAGGGATCACTTCTGTGTTGTCTCTGCTCGACAGTGGCACAGGAAAATAACTTTCTTGGGTGATGTAAGCCAGGGAACCTTGTTGGCTAGGCTTACATAGGCCCTTGGGCCGATAGCCTAGTACCTACCTATGAACCTATAAGATAGCAACCTCAAAGTTGTACATCTTAGCAACTATCATCAAGATCTCTTACCATATCTCAACTAACTACAGAACCTTATGATTCAAACAAAAAAAAATAGAAAATGGCAGGCTTTATCATGTGCTGAGACAGGCATTCATTCATCCAGCGCCAGATCTACAATCTGCAATAAAGTGTCTTTCTTCTACACCATATTCACTGCATGTTTGTTGCACATTTCACTGTGTCTGACACTGAGCTGCTTGTATCCCAGTGAGTGCCAATATAGGTTTGTAGATTAAGCCAATAAACATCATAAACAATGTACCTCGTTACTTCTGAGGCTTGTATTGACCACCATCAAATTTGAAATAGACCAAAGCACCTGTCTCACCGTTAATACATGTGCTATATGGGTCTTACTAAATTTGCAAAAATAAATAATAAATTTGCTCAGAAATTGAACTTTATGACTCCAATCTTGATGGATTACATCTTTAGCAGCTGGACTTTGAAATGCATCTCTGTCTTCCACTATGTTGTTCAAATTTTACAGCTTCAATAACCTTAATAAGGCTTTTCCATATCTAGGCAATTCTGACCCTGTGTTCCAAAAGAATCATTTCCTTTGTTACAGCCATTTGCTCCCCACCTTTACTGACTGTATTCTGTAGTGAATTTGTAAAGTCTACCAGCTGCTCACACTCCAAAAACATATTCCCAGTTACCTTTTTCTTCCCCAGCTATCTAAACAACTATACAGAGTATTACCATGGTTAGTTAATATTATATTCATAAAGCTGCAGAAAGTATTCTAAGAACTAAAGATTAGGAAATGTTATCCACTATTGCATGTTTTCCTTTTCTGCATCTTAATCTTTAACCAAACCCTTCTCTCTTAGTCACAGTACATTTAACTTCAAAATTCGTGCTCCCAGTCCCTTTCCTTAATGTTTTTTCTAACACTCCCTTAGTGCCTACGCATTTTCATTCTGTGTTCCTACTAGAGGTAGCAGCAAAAAACAGATCAAATACTGTGGTTAACCAAGTCTGCAGAACTACACCAAAAACAGCCAGGAAAAAAATTCAGACTCTGGAAACACCACTCGAATTTATTCAAACCAGCACAAAGCTTTTGAGTTATCACCTTTCTTCAGTGTGAAGATAACAGAAAAAACAATCAATCCATTATATAAGACATTCAAATAAATTCACAAGACACAGCCCCCAATCACAAGTCATTTTCAATTAGTCAATTGCAAAAGTTAAAAACAGAGTACAATTGTATATTTCTTTAAACTACGTTTCAAGAAACCATAAAACATTCTTTGGCAAATATTGCAAAAATACATGTATATACAACTAAATAAATATGCACATATCTACTTATAAATGTGATCACTTTAAACAGATTTGTTTCATGTCTAGAACAGGCTTAATACTAATGGCTGCATTAATTCCAGGTTCACAATCTGCCTTCAAGTGAACAATCCACTTAAACTCACTTACTTCTAGCTTAATATTCAAGTCTCCACCTCTTAAACTTTTAGGCACTATATCTTTATCCAACTAGAGGTACCCAGTTCTAGTGTAAGTGTCTTACTTATGTCTAACCATGGCCATTTAATAAATATCTTATTTTAGAAACATCCCAACAGTCTTTATTCAATGAACCCAGTTACTTTCTCCAGTTTGTTTTAATCATTTGTTAGCTTGCATGTTTATTCTGCTGTAACCGAAACTCACCATACTAAGGTAACCCCAGACAACTAGCACATACATCTGTATGACATAAAAATCACATAGTACAACAGAGAAAAACTGTAACAAATGTAGTGTTGCAAGCACATTAATAAAACAGTTACCTTCACTTTGAATATTTTAACACTAGTGCTCTTTATTCCCCTATTGTGCATAATATGTCTTCTGAATACCTACAGTCATTTCCTTTAATTTCTTCAAAGTATGGGCACTTTTTAAAATGAATCTTTCTAATAGCCTGATATTTTTTTTTACATTCATATGAATCTGTTCTACGCCTTCTGAGATTATATACTTGTTCCATTATTAAAGGAAGAGAAGCACAGAATGCATTCATATGAATGTAAAAAAATATATCATGGTCTGAGAAAGATTTAATTTAGTACTACAAATTTTGGAGGAATTAATGCAAAACATATTAATGAAGAACTATAGTAATATGCCACAAGGGTATCAACTGTACCACTTTGGTGCATTCTTTCAAGTCCTGATTTAGAAAAAGAAAACTAACGAAGGGTCTATGAACTCACAATTTCGATTTCTCTTTTTGCAGATTCCTGGACACTGAAAAGGGCTCAAAGTCATGGATACTCTAATTCCCTTAAAAAGTTAGAACACAATATGCATGAAATACATTTTCTAAAGAATAACAACCATATAATGCTACTATCTGGATTTATTGATTTACTATAATTTTTACAGATTTATCAAAAAAAAAATCAGAAAATTTCATAAGGTTCACAGGAAAAAGACAAAAGAGATGTTCTGCTAAATTCTGAGGAGCTGAGGGATATGTATGGAAATTAAAGAGAAACATCAGTGGTATATATAAACACAACATTTAAATGTATTTACATCTACTGTCTGTGAAAGGCTAGCCATCAAAAGGTCAACTCAGTTTATAAAATTTGTGCTTTTATGGTAAATCATGGAGGACTGAAGTCACAATAATGGCACGTGTATGAGTTTCAGATCTTCTATCCTTCAGAAAATGCATGCTAACAAATCTGGTTATTCAAAAAAAAAAACCTTCTAAGTTTATAACAATAATATTTAAAATATGTTCCATTTAGGCTTTATCCATATTTCTTATGACAAGAGGTTGAGAGGTATGTGGGGAAGTGATATGGAAAATAAAGACGGTATTACTGATGAAACCTATACATACTACCTGACATCTCTTAGATCTTGAAGTGATAGCACTTTATATTAAAAGCAGGAACTACTTTACCTTGTCAGTATAAGCTGCAAACAGTTAACAGTAATGTTAATGGTGGTTACAGAGCTTCAGAAACTTGAAAAACCTCTGTAACCACCAGTAACATGACATTTACCTCAGCAATGTAAGCTGCAATCTATACTTTTTCCCACTTCCTAAAACAATTCATGGCCATGCAAATCTCTCCCACCAGCAGCACAATAGTCCAGTCAGGTTGCAGTTGCAATCTAATGATCAGACCTTGATGTTACATACTTCTCACTCTGACTAAGCTGAATGTAGGTTGCTAAAAAGTAGTTTGCAACATTAAAAAGATTGTTTTTAAACAAATATTACCAAATGGAGTCTTAAAATAAAGACCAACTGTCAGGAAGAATAGTGCTCTTTGAATGAAACCTAAGCATGAATATAGTGTCAGGCATTAATTACTTTACTGATTAAAATGTTAGCATACAACAGACAAAACATAATAACATATGACTGTCAAGAGAAACGGGCTTAGAGAAAAGCAAACTAGAGTTGACACAAGCTACAACACTTCTGCTACCTCCATCCTGTCTCTGCTAAATTATTTTCTGTATTCTCTTTGAGAGCACAAGCAGGTCACACAAGTCCTCCTAGTTCAAAACCATTAGTAGTTTTAGAGGGGAAACATGAAAACAAGTCATTCAGGACAGAAAAGTTCCCTGTAGTCAAAACACATTGCTACACTAAAATCAGAATTGTCCATAACTGTTACATGACAGCAATAAAGCCCAAAGACTAAGATACAATTATGCATTTTAGGGCTTCTCTTTTCCAAGCCAGACTCAGTAACCATTGCTACAGCTACAGTAAGTCATGGTCAATTTACAGAAAGCTATTTTTTACGTGCAACTCAAGGTACACTATTCTTACTAAGTGACAAAAAAATACTTTTTTTTTTCTTCAAACAGAAGACAAACTGACAGTTTAAACCAAACTCAGTTTTGCTGCAGAAGTTGCGGTGGAGCAACAAATTATGTATAAGGACAACCAGAGCACATAAATTATAAACAGTAAGTGTGACAAGTACATTTTCCCTAATTTAACCACTAGTTATATACTTCACTAAGGCTGAATGTCACCCTCTTAACCCCAACCATTCCCTACACCCTCATTATTTCTGGGTTGTACTTTGTTAGCCTCACATCACCTGCTTTTCTCAAATTATTTAACTACAGGAAAGGAATTAAACAGCCAGGGCTACATAATATTCAATGCATATATTACCAATGCATTGCAATTCTGAGTCATTGACAGTATACTAGAATATGAATTAATATACATTTTCTGTATTTTAATTATTTCTCACAAAAATGTTTTTTTTCTCACAAATCATTGAGGATTGACTTCATGTCATTCTGAAAATGCATGTGGACATAAATTATGGCATTCTAATAACTATGTTTATAAGAGCAATATTTAAAATTTGTCCTTATTTTTTGGCCCTTATCAGTTTAAGGCTTTGTCCAGATTCCTTCAGCTAACAGGTTGAGACATATAGCAGGGGTCATTTTTCATATGTGCCAGTGTATCACCAATGCACGCATGATGTCACTGGCAAATCTGCAGGTCAGTCAGTCATGCATTATTTGCATATGACATTACTGCCATTTGGTGTGTCAGTCACACAGCTCATGCCCACTTCTGAGCAGTCCAACCATGAGGGGTACTAGGATGCACTTATGCCGACCTGGTGTGAGTCTGCCTTTTAAATTTAATGTCACATGGCTTAAGTTTTGTTTTTGCTCATAACCAGAACAAAAATGCATCCAAAAATGGCTGTTTCCTGTATGGATGAATTCATTTGTTCAATTTGTTTGGAACTATTTAAACTGCCAGTGATTTTGGAATGTGGACACAACTACTGTAAGGCCTGTATTGATAATGTTTTGGAAATTGAAGGCACTCCCAAATGCCCGGAGTGTCAAGCTGCTAATTCTGGAAAGAAGTACATCCTCAATCGATTATTGTCTAAACTGGTAGATAAAACACAGAGTCTGGATCTCGCGGACAGCTCGAGTCCAAAGTACACAACCCCACCTGCAAATGTGAGTAGAGGCATCCAACTAAGTGGCGTATATGGCGAGGGACTGAAACTTTTCTGTGAGGACTGTCACTGTCTAGCATGTCTTATTTGTAAAGTTCCAGAAAACACAGAAGTCACAGTTTCTTGCCACTTCAGGAGGCAAAGCACCTTCAGCAACAGAAATAGAAGGTTTGTCCGATGTAGGAGTGGCTAAAGATCACGCACAGTACTAAATAAATTAAACAGAGGGCAGTCTGACTGGAACTTTTTTAAAGCTTTTATCTGAGAATTTTCTTGTTGCCAGGCTTTATGCGATTTGCAGGGCATTTCTTTTCTCCTCCCTTTTTATGAAACACTCCAGACTTAAAAAAAAAAAAAAAAAATACAACACCCCAGTTGATGTTTGACTTCTGTTGTGTGGTAACCCCTGTCATCCTTTTTGAGCTACTCCTACTCAACAGTGGCTTTGATTGCTAAAGGAGTCAAAGTAAAGATGACATGAAAAACAAAAATACCCCAATCTAACATTTATAATTGAACTGTTACTTTTGAAGCAGGAACAGGTCATTCTCCAGATGGGTACTGGCCTACTACATACCCTGATGCATTCTTGTTGCGGTGTTACTTTCTACACCCGACCATATGGCTGCCATTGTTCCGTGCTACTTATTGCTGAATGCAGGGTTCTCCCAGTTTCCAGTACCGGCAGTACAGCTGTTTTGACAGATGGTCGGTCTTCTCCCCAGACTTTCCTTATTAGTGATTTTGGGTTAATTATTAGTGTATGAAATGACTTAAAATGTATTAAGTTATTATTTTGATCACTTTATGCTAAGCATGGAATATGGTATATTGTAAAACTCCTATTCAGACGGCATTTGAATGTCTTAAAACTTTTCAGTCATAAGTTAACAATCAACATATCTTTGACAGTCAAATGATGTCCTCACCTGACAAAGACATGCCGATCAACTCTACGCTTCTTACTTGGACTGAATTTTCAGAAAAAATATTTTTTATAATTTTTTTTAATCTCACCAACAAAACTGCTATGACCTTTCACCCAACATGCCTTCATTCAACTGTACTGGAGATGCACTTGGAGGAGCAATTGATGAGCATCGTGTTGGTCATCTGACTGCAACCTCCAATCATATTTCTGATGTGTCTTTCACATTAAAAAAATGTTGGCGAGTTGAAACAGAAAAATCTGCCGTTTTCACATTACATTTTCCAATCTGAAATAAAGAACTTGCAGTGCATGATTTGTGTTTGTCTCACAGATGCTGAACAGCTTTAAAAAGAAGGTGGCGTGCGCCCCTGCACCCAAGCCTAAATTCTCCACTATTCTTGTTATATTGCCCCTTCTGGTTCCTCCTGATATATCCTCACTATTGCAAGTCAAATTCCAGTCCCCACCTATAAATAATATTCCCCGCTGAAAGCTGATTATTTCTCCTAAAATTTTCTTGCGCTCCATAATAGCAGATTTAAATTGAATATATAAATGCCATTGTGATCTTCCTCCCTTGCCATTAGCCCTTTACTACCACAAATCTAGCATTTATCTCTTTTTTCCTCATCTATCGCTATTGAAGCCTTTCTAGCAAATAACAAACTTACTCCAATTTTCCTCTCTCCTTGATATTCTGCTGTACATCCATTTTGAAATCCTCTGTCAAATTCACAATCTCATTTCTTTCCAAATGTGTCTCCCGTAGCATTGCTATTTGCATGCTGCATTTCTTAATATAATTCAATACATTTTCCATTTTATCTACATCTCTAAGGCCATTCATGTTCCAGTACAATATGAACATCATAGTCATCTTGATAAAAAGCCATAGTTTCCACCTATTATACATGACAGTTTTTTGAATGTGTATTTCCAGCTTTTGTGTTACATGGATATACTAATGTTTTGTAGGCTGATGTTTCTTCTCATGTCCATTTGAACCTATAGATAAATGGACAAGTGGCTGGTGGATAAAGCTCCTCTTAATAAATACAAAAATCCAGTAAATAAAAAAGAGAGAGCACACAAGGCAATAACAGGCAAATGATTTAATTTAAACCATTTGCCTGTTATTGCCTTGTGTGCTCTCTCTTTTTTATTCACTCCATTTGAACCTATGTCACATTTTCAATATTTTGTTTTAATGAAAACCCTTAAATAAAAACTAATTATAAAACACCCCCATCCCCTGTTAACTTGGAACAGACATAAAACTATGTGCATCTTCAAAACATGAAGTTTAAACCTCCAGAAGTGAGCAATTGCCTCAAACTGATGGCTGCACCTACAGGCATTATCTAACCTAAAATTAAGGTTGCCATTTGCTAAAGTGCATGCTGCAGCCTGTGTTTCCACTTATACTTATCTAACTTCCCCTCCCATATATAAAAACAGTTTGTATGCTTTCAGAAAACATTAACTTTTAGCTCTATGAAAAAGTGCACTGGATATCTTTAAATAAAACTAAATCATACAGTGCCCTATTAATGGCATTAAAGTACTAAGACTGCTAGGGAGGTTGTTACCTCTTATTCACTTCCTATAATTTCAAACTTACTTTTTTCACTGAACTTTTTGCCATTATATCTTTAAATTTTGCATTTCCCTCAACAACAAATACTCAGAAATCTCAAGATTAATTGCTTGCATCTGCAGACAGCTGATGTCCATAGAAATGTACTCAGCAATGAGTCTTTTTAAATTTAATTCAGAAATGAATGCACAGCTGCCCTTAGCTGCAGACATTTCAATTCCATGGAACATTTGCCAGTGGAAAACAAACAAGCTAATATCTTTGCAGGTGTAAGAAGCTTAGCATTTTCATGGCTTCCATCATTTTGTCTTATTTTTAAAAACTACATGCTTACATAAACAGCTGTTTACAGCTTAAGCCAAAGGTAGCAATCTAGACATTCACCTTTGTAAAATAAAAAAGTGAAAATATCCTAATCCCACACATAATATGGTCAGTGCACTTTTACAACCCACCCTTACCCCAGCAGCCCAATATCACTACATATGAATATTAAACTTGTACTGTAAAACCTATATTTCTTACAACAACAAAAAGTACTTACTTGTTTACTTTAATATCTTTAAACATACAACAGTCACTGAAAAGACTCTCCCCACATTTAAACTACCCATGAATGCACACTACACAAACCTGTTTTATTGTATATAACATGCACTTTGTATCATGAACTGTTTAATAAAAATACTGATAAGAACAAACACTGTTTTACTTACAGTTAGTTTCCCCCCTTTTAGTGTCCTTCTAAACAGTAATGATATAAAGTGGGTATAGTCCACCCACAAGTTTAACAAATTCAACAAATGTCCAGTGTTTTTCAGCCTCTTTTTTCCTTGCAAAACCATATTTCAGAAATGTGATAAAATGTGTTATAGGCTTCCATTTATTCACCAACTTGCTGGTCTTCCTGTTCATCTCCATCTCTGAACACGAGACTCTGGTTCAAGTCCAAGGTAATGTTTATACTTCTAGTCAACTCCTGTGCTTTTTTCTGTCTCTGAAGCATTTTCCTTTTGGAGCATTGGAAAAGATTTCACTTGCAAAAATGATCTTTATGAACCATACTGTCAGAAGAATAAGAATCAGAGTCCCCTTCTACTTGCTGACTCACTTTTTGTTGGATAAACTTTTTTTTATTTCCATTTAGCCTATTTGGTGTAAAAAATTCTTTAATTCTCCAGGAAAGTAACAAATTGAAGACAGCTGGATACAGCAGCTTGAATTTCACACCTGCTTCTCAACATTCCCTGATTGTTGGGATAAGTTTGTTTCTCTTCTGTCTGGTGTACAATGAATAATCATTTTCTACAAACACTCTGCTGTCTCCAGTTTTTAATACTTTGCCGTTCTGCCAGAATTTTGTCAGGATCAACTCTTTCTGCTGGTATGATTGCATCTTTACTAATATAGGTCTTTGCTGCTTTCTCATGACCAGGTTTGAAGCATTCACTTGATGTGCCCTTTCAGTAAAATTCTGCTGTGGAACATCAGTCCAGTTGCTTATTGGTACTTTCATAAAATTAATATAGTGTTTTCCTTCCAGATTTTCTGGTAAAGCAGAAAATCTCTGGTTTTCTGTGCCTGCTCTGTGTTCTAACTGTACTATTTTTTAAAACCGTTCTTCTTGAGTAACCTCATATTCGGCCATCTTTTTCCTTCATATCAGCCTACAATTTTTGCAGTTTCAACAGTTCATCTGAATGGCTAGTCAAAGTTTCTTCTATTTTTTCCAGACTTTTGTTGTTTTAATTGATAATATTCCTTCAGTGTTTTATTTATTTTAATAACATCTGAGTACATTTGATTATTTTTTTCCTCTAAATTACTGGAAGCCATCTCTTGAACCAATGCTGAAGCTTGAACTGCTTTTTGCTGAACAGCTGCAGAATCTTTCCCAAACAGTGTTTTCTCTTCACCTTTTCTGATTGATTTTCTTTTAGGTTTCCAAATGTCTTCTTTGCTGGCATCCAGGCAGTGTATTTACTAGCCAGTAACTGAATTTTACCAAAAAAAAAAAAAAAAAAAACAAAAAACAAAAACAAACAAAAAAATATTTTCAGCTGCACTCCTTTTTCTTGGTTTCTGTTTTCACACTGGGAAAGCTGAAGTTATGCTGTTGTTCAGTGTGCAGCCATGTTGGAATTCCAAGAGTGTTCTAATCTTGGGGGAATTCAATGACTGCTTTCAGCTTACAATCATCTGTGAACTTGGTCAGCCAGAGGCCTTTGACATTGATTTTGACTTCTGAGATGTGGAGGCCAAAGAGGACAAGGCAAGTACAGAGCCCTGAGGGCTTCAACTGGTGACCAGCCTCTTTGTAGAGGTGGTTTCACCAATCTTAACATCTTGGGTTCTATCTGTGAGCCATCTAGCTATCCAGTATGCTATAAAGGGGGTTATACCTAGTTCCATATGTTTGTTGACAATGCCTGAATTGGGTATTGTATCAAATGCATTACCCAGCTCTAGGTAGGCAGTATGTGCTACTTCCCTCCTCATCCATTGCTTAATGACCTTTTAAAGAAATCCACCAGGTTCATTAAGCATGGCCTTCATTTGACAAAGCCAAACTGGGATGGATCCAGTGTCTGGAGGTCTCTTATGTCCTTGTTATTAATCTACATGATAATTCTTTCTATGGCTATGCAAAAAAGACTAGTCAGACAAATGGACTGTAGTTTTCAGAATCTATTGAAGGTCCTCCCTTATGAAGGGGGTGACCATCGCAGTCCTCCATTTTAGACTCAAACCAGTTTGGTTTCTTCAAGGAAGGTCATGCCTTCTCAACCTGGTGGACTTCATTGAGAAGGTCACTAAAACAATGTATGAGGGCAAAATGGTTCAAACTGCCTATGTTGACCTCACCAAGGCATTTGACACAATACCCTACTCAGTCATGGTTGACAAACTCGGGAGATTAGGTGTAAACCATTATGTCAACCGGTGGATAGTCAGTTGTCTGACAGACATGACCCAGGAAGATAGAATTGGGAAGTTTACCTCTATAATGAGGCCATTCCCAAGTGAAGTCCCTCAGGGATAGGTCCTGGGACCACTCATTTTTGACATTTACTTATCTGAAGTCAAGGCCAACATTGATGGCCTCTGGCTGACCAAATTTGTAGATTATTGCAAATTAGGAGCAGTCACAGAATCCCTTCAGTGACAATAATGTTCTCCAGAAAGGGCTGACACAGACAAATAAATTGTGTCAGCCATGGACTAAAACTATCATTTTGACAACACACCCCTAAGGGTTGACCCAGTAGTCAGGGACTTGGAGACACACATAGACAATAATCTATCCTTTAGCCATGATGCATCTACAGTAATGAAGAAATCATTCTATGTTGTGAAACTTATATACAAAGGTATGGCTTTAGTTCCAAGAAGGTCATTGTCCTACTGTAGTCAGCACTCATCAGACATATCATTAAATACAATGTTCCCTTTGGTATTTACCTAAACAGGCACGTCCAACAATTGGAACATCCACAGAGTTTCCTCAATAAAAGAATACAAGGCATTAAAACATGTCCTGTATAGACCACCTTAAAGCCCTATCCTTGAATTTTGTCTCCTACAGGCTGTTGAGGGGTTATCTATGCCTCACATACAAGACGTTGTCAGACCCCACCCCGATGGACCTCCTGCATATCTGCAAAATAAACAGCAGCAGAATTACACATTCTAAAGACTTAAACCTTGCCTGTGATATAAATAGGACCTGCTGGAGAGACAGGTATGTATCCCAGAGACTACCCCTTCTCTGGAACAGGCTCCTCCTCTATGTGAATCAGTGTTCATCCTTAACCCAATTCAAGTGCAAATTGGACAATTGGATGGGGAACAGAAAATTCATCCCTGGTTGGGCACCTATATCTTTAATGGACACAGGCATCCTGTAACTGGTTCATCTCCCAGGCCCCTCCTTGTAAATGTTTCTTCTCCTAAGCCCCTGCTTACATTTATCAAAGGCATCAGATCTTGTCAGAGATTTAGGATGCATGGCTAGTGGTCGTTGGCCTAGTACATATCTATGAACCTATTCTTGGTGTACAAAACCTGTTTTAAGACTATAGTGATTCCAGGGGTCCTGATAAGTCATATTTTAGACTATTCAGGTGGCATTCCCATGATGTCACTGGGGTTGATTGAGGTTGTATTCTTGGCTTTATTGAGCGCAGCCAGTACATGCTTCCTAGATAAAGTAGGAGGAGTTATGTTTGAGGTATTTCTTGGGGATAGTCAGGGGTGAAACCGGGGTAAAGTTGGAACTGAATTTATCTGCTAAGAGGTTTGGTATATCACCAGGCTCAGTGAATGTGGCACATTAGCCACCAGTTCAGCACATTCCTTGAAGCCTACGTTCCTCAAACAAACACCTCATAGCAACTTGTAAAGCCAACAACTTGGCAGGTAACTCCTTGTTCTCTAACACAATTGGAAAATCCTGGAACTCTCTTCCTGACAATCTCTCTTCCAGCTCCTCTCCTCACTGCTTTAAAACCCAGCTCAAAACTTTCCTTAGAACCCACTGGCTCTGCCCCTGCATAAACCCTGACTAACATTTCCATCTATTTCTACTACTTCCACCTTTTCTGCCTACTAATTTTTTTTAGTCCACAAGTAAATTGACTGTTAGTAAGTATGTTAATGTCCTAACTTTTGCACCTGACAGAACTTGATACTTTAAATGCTCATTAACTAAAGTGTTACTCTCTGTAATTCTGTTTGTAAATGACAGTATTTTTGGAGCTTTTCTCCCCGGGCCTCCACTGAAAATGGACTCAATATCCAGTTGGACCAGCCCGGTCAACAAATGTAAAATAAAAATAAAATAAAATAAAACATTGCTGTGTGCTGTCCTTGAGGTTTCTGACATAGCTGAAGAAGGCCGTATGGTTGTCTTTCATCTAGGAGGCTTTCTTAATCCCAAAGATGTCTTTGTTTGACCTAATTAACCCTCTTATATGCCTATTTAGCTTGATGAGAGTTTTAATCTTGATGGGAATTACCCTTCCTGATGTTTGCCATAATATTTCTCCTTTTGTTGTATAGTTTGTTTAATTTGGGATGCCACCAGGGTATTTTTTTTCTGGGGCAAGTTCTGGGCATACTTCTGGTAGGTACAACAGCCTCTATGCAGCCATTGACATGGTTATACAGAATTTCTGAGAGCAATTCAGCATAGGCTGTTGTGCTCTCGGGGTTTGAAGGGGCACTGAATTTTGACAAACCATCACTTAATAAAAGATAGTTTGCCTTGGAATAGTTACTAACTGTTACTGGTTTTACTGGGGTTACAGAGTTGATTTTGAAGGAGACAGCTTTATGGTCAGACCTTACCCCAGAAGATGCAGCATTCTCCCATATTTGTAAGTAAGGGGTCCAGTATGTTGGAGCATATTCACTATTTGGTTAAGGGTGTTTGTATTTACAAAGTCCAGAAATCTCTGTGCCTGTAAATTTGAGTCCTTGTAGGATTCCCAGTCTATAGAGCGGTGATTAAAGCTTCCTATGAGTAGGATGTTAGGTTGGATGGTAAATGTCTGCAGTAGGTCCAAGTATGCATTGTGGGCTTCTTGGGACATAGAAGGTGACCTATAGCTGGCTGGGATATGGTGCAGGATTTTGTCTGTGGTGATCTGCATGTGGAGGAACTCAATTGTGCCATCTTGTTTGACCAATTTAGAGTTATGCTTCTCACTGATGTATATCAACATACCTCCACCTTTAGCTCTTGTCTGTGAAGCTACTGGTCTAAAACTGTGGAAGACGCTGAAGCCTTGCACTGTTGATTTACTCTCTGCCACTTTAAACTATGTCTCGGTAACTGCAAAGATGTCTGTATTCTCAAGTGTGAGGAGGGCTTGGAGAGATTGTAATTTGTTATTTAGGATCCTGACTTTGAGCAGTAATACCTTGAGGTTCAGATGAGATGATATTGCTAAGTCAGTAGGTTTGACAATTTGCCATTGCCTAAAAAAGGCACAATGGGGTGGGGGGGGTGGATAAACTTTTAGCCAGTATTCAAAAACCTAGATAAGACAGGTGCAGACCATCCTTGGCAAAGTAATGTAGTCTGTTAACTATGTCCCCCCAAACTGACAAATCTTGGATCCCTTACAATGACACCAGAAGGACAGCCTATTGTTAAAATCAATCATCTTTTGCTCTTATTGTGGTAACATCTTCAGTGATAATATGCTGCTCAATGCCAGGCTCATACCAGCCTGAGGCACATAGTCTGAGAACTCCATAATGTCTTTCTTCATATAGTCCAGGGAGGTATGTCTCAGGTCATTTACACTTACATGGACTATGATGGAATCATGCTGGTACCTGCGGTGTAATGATTTGTGTGTGTGTGTGTGTGTGTGTGTATGTGTGTGTGTGTCTGTGAGAGATTTGGCCGATCCTAGCTCCACATAAGCAACTAGCCATTATCTTCTCCTTGTTCAGCCTGGTTCAAGGGCATCAATATGTCTTACAATGGAGTCCTCTACGACAAAAGTCCTGGGAAGTGTGTTTGTTTGCCTTAGGGGCTTAGTGTCTGGGGTTCCATTGAGAGTGACTGTATGTGTGGTGTTATATGTTTTTTTTTCTGAGTGCCTTTGGGCTTGCTGAGGAATAGCTTTGATAGTGGGTGGTCTAGGTGATCTTTGTTGTTTAGGAAGATTGCTTTTAAGTACCTCGGCATATGTTAGCCATGTGTATGTATGCGAGGAGGGTGTTGTGCGCAAAGTTTCAACAACCTATTTTGTGCTTGTATGCAGGAGTTTAGCTTCCATTGTCACTGTGTAAGTACACCTCTTGCATAAAGGATTAAGTGGTTACCAGTACACATGAGACAATTTCTACATTGTCTCAAGGTGCTCCTATCCTCCAAGGAGCTACAGAGAAGTTAGAAAATCGCATATCCACAGTGTCCAGTCCTTTGGTGAGCGACAAGGGGGATGTGTATTGGGGGTTAGAAGGCTATTAAGAGTGCTTTTCTGGTGCAGACTAATAAGTGCCTTTTATTAGACGAATTATGGTAAGCAGTACTAAATTCTACTAACTGTAATGTTTACACATTATTAATTGTACTAAATCTATAGGTATTGCCATTCGATGCCCAACTAGTTGCTCTAAGCTTGTTGACACGTAAGGTATTTAATTTATATTTACTGCTTTACAGGGTGCAGTTTTATGGGTTATTCTACAGGGAAAATTTGCTTTCTAGGTGTTTGCAACTGTACAGGGCACTGATAACTGCTGCTGCACAGTGAACACCTCTAGGCAAACACTCTGAATTTATAGCAGCATAGAAAAAAATAGAATACTAACTAATGAGCCCTTTGGCCAATAAAACAACTACAGTGTGAGTCATTTTGTGTGTTTCCCAAACTCAGATAGATCAGGTACACACCTCATGTTACAAGATGAATAAACCCAGTCCCCCTAACGTAAAAACACAGTAGGAGAGATTCACAAGTGCAATGACAGTACAAACCAACTAAACAACTAGCTGAAAATCCCTTGCTGAATGTGATTTCAAGACAGTCTTACAGCAGTGACAGGAGAAAGTGTTTTTTACAAAAATGCAGTGAAATGCACAAATAAAAGAAGAAAACAGTAGCAATCACTCAAAATAACTTAACTAAGTGCGATTTAGCAATCAAAAGTACTTAGCTTTGCATAGATGGCACTGGATACAAGTAAAACACTTCTGAAACTAGAATGCCAAGCTTTGCTGAGCTCTAAAAAATGAGCATAAGACAATATGGAATAAAGGAGTTTACTCAAGAGCAATAGTGGTTAGCTGGGTGGGCACTCGGTGTCATAAATCTATGGAAACAATGGGTTGGAGGAGTGCTTAAGCAGCTTATGCGACAGACAATAGCAGTGAAAGAGGGAAGGAAGGGACTTTGGTACTCAGATTACTATAAGTTGCAGAGGCCAGAGATAAAGCCTTGTAAAATCACAACAGGAAAAGGGTGGGAGGGATCCAATCAAATAAAGCCAATACTGGAGCTCTTTCAGAAAATTTTGCTTAATGTTTCAGTGGGGGTGGGGCAGACACAAAGAACATGGGGAACAACAAGGTACTGGAATGCAACTTCTCTGGGCTGCAGGTCAATAACCCCAGGCAGGTTACAATTTCAGAAACTTTAGCTTAATGTCTCTGTTGGGGATGGGGCAGACACAAACAACAGGGGAGCAGAAGGCAACTTTTAGCAATGATGAGCAGAACATAAAACTCTAGGAGCAAAACTGGGATATCAACACTTTAAAAGCTCTGAAGCAGAAAAAAACAATACTTTCACTATTAAAATTCTACTACAATTTAAGGTACCAGACTATGCAGACGTTTACCAGGAACACTGTTTATGGAAAAATGTAGTAATAAATGACTAAATAAGGCTCATATCTAGCAGTAGCACACAGTTCAGCCACAACAGTGAGCAAAACTACAAGACTAAGGCACAGCATGGTTTAAAAACACAGCTAGCTTTTACAAGTAATTCAGCTTGTGAAGATAGAAGTGCAATATAATGTAGAAACATAATCATTTCACAGCTGTAAATTAAGTTACAAGACTAAGGTCCCAAAATAAACTAAAAATGCAAACAGATAACGTTTTTGGCTAAAACATGGAAAAAGCATAAAAGGACAAAGAAGCATCACTACACAGGTCAATATAAGTGCAACTTAAATATTTAATCAGAATTGAAATAAAAGCTTTTTTGTCCTTCTTTTTTGATGAAAAGCTTGTTACTTATGGTTCAGGGGTTTCCACACCTTTTTAAGTCTTCCATACCTCTCCAACTCTTGCATAATGTTCTTCCTTTCATTTTGTTACCACATAATATTTCTTTAAATTTCTTTTAGCTTTATGACAACTGGAGAAGCACATAATTTGTCTCCATTGAACTAGATGCTTTCCAGACATATTATTATTCTTTGTACTTCTTTTGTCTAGGCCTGGGTTCACTTCCACCACATAAGATGACAAAAAGTCCCAAAAAGAAATCTCTGAATGTTTAACTAGTGTAGCAATAGAATAATACCTTTTTTCAGTTTCCAGCTAGCTCTAATAACCCCAAATGGTATAACTTGAACCAGCTTAATTTTGTTGGGCTACTCCTCACTTTTCTTCATTGCAGGTCATGTCATCAGGATAGATTTGTGGGTCATAGATATATAGGTTCATAGCTTAATACTAGGATGTTGATCCAAAGGACTATTGGCACCCTAGCCATAATATCCCAAGTTGTAGGTACCCATTGACATAACTACTTTATAACTAGTTATAACACCTTTCATTGGGGGCTTGTGGGGACAAACCCAGGGTATATTTATGATTGCCCATTTATTTCTCTAGATTATGCTTAAAGAGGGTCAGGGAGCTACTTTGCTTTAAGTCCAAAGGAAGTCTCTTCCAGAAAATCGGAATTCTCTGTGGGATATATATCTGTCTTGTCAGCAGGGCCTGTTAATATTTTGGTGAAAGTTAAATATCTCTTGAATAGGTGTTTATGGTGCTGTTAGTTTAGCAGATGTGCAGAAGGTGACAAAAAACTGGATCATTTGAGGCTGTCTAGGCTAGACAGAGGTCACCTCTCAAAAGTCTGTAGGAAACAGAAAAGAAAGAGAGAGCTTTTAAGGCAATCTGGGTAGTTCAAGGAAGACATATACCCTAGGTGAAGTTGAATAGGTTGCATTTTCTTACATTGGATCATATGCTTAGACAAGTACATACCAAATGGGCCATTATACTCTATTATGGGCATGATAAGGGAGGAGTAGAGAGGGATGATAACTTCTTTAGATCTGGAAGAAATACCCATGATGATTAGTCTGGCTAGGTAAAAAGCCTTTCCTAGCAACAGCGGATACATGGTGATTAAATGATAGCATGTGAGAGTGTTCAGTCTCGCCGTTTTTTCTTACACACGGGTTCGGAGCTGATCCTCGGCTCCAAGTCGGCCACATAGCAAAGCTCTGCATCTTAGAGAAGCTCGAGACCAGGCTATATCCCACAATCCTCCCTGCCATTACTCAGATCTAGTTTGCCGCTGCAACGGATCACATCGACGAGAGCTCAGCTCCGAGTTCATCTTCGAAGGTTCGTTCGTCGGTTCCACAGACTTTGGGGCCGCGCGTCGAACGTTTGTCTTTCACTGAGCCCCAGGTCTTGGAACCGGTGTCGGAGCTACCGCCACCGTCCATTCTTCGGTCGGTGCCATCTTCGGCCTCTTTGACCCGATCTTCCAGACCGTTATCCGATACAGATGTGGATCGTGTCGTGCAGAAACTTATGGAGAACACGGCCCTTTCCAAGTTGATTGCAGTTTCCTCCCAATTGGTGTCGAAACTAGAAGGCCTCCCTTTATCTCCAACAGGTCCTCCTTCGAGACCCATCCAGTCTTCGGAGCTGGGAGAGGATGAGCCGATGATAGTGGAGCCCTCGGTGCCGAAACCGTCCATTGCACGATCGACACCATTGACTTCGACTCCTTCGGAACCTGTAGGTGAGTCGCGGAGCCGACGATCTCTCCTCGGTTCCGGGACCGAGCGTCGTACCAACCTTTCAGTGCCGACTCTCCCTCTCGGGGCCTCGGCGCAGATTGGCCCGGCTCCGTCCTCGGGGTCAAGGCCCACGGCCCCCGTGTCTGGGATGCTTCCATGTTCTTCGGAACCGGAGGAGTCCTCGGGCCGGGGTTCAGGGGTTTTTGACCTTATGAGGAAGGTTTTGTCTGCACAGACAACCACTTCATCGGCGGCGTCTTCTCACTCCCCTCAGGGGCCGCTCTCTGTTTCTGCCCCCACGACCCATCCAAAGCGTAGAGCACCATTGCCTCAGCCACCCCCAGAGGGTGCCCCCTGTTCCTTGGAGGCCTCACCGGAAGCCCCCTCCGATGAGGTTCCGAGGAAAAGACTGTGCAAGAGGAGGCACTTGGATTCCCCGCAGGAACCTCTAACATCTGACACTGACTTGGATGAGGCAGAGGGGTCCCCAAAATCCCCCTCTGAGGATGTCTCATTTGCGGACATCTTGGAGATCTTAAAACAGAGGGGTGATTGGCAGTCCCTAGCCCCCACTGAGGACGAGTCGGTGTTGCTGAAGGCTTTTGGTGCTCAACCTTCTACCTCCTGGGTTACTCCACCCTTCGATGAGTTAATGGATTTAATTGTTCGAAGGGCGTGGGAGACACCGGACACAGTGGAACCGGTCCCTCGAAAACCAAGCAAATTTATCACCGCCCCCCAGGACAAGGTTTATCTCACCAAGGGAGTCCCGGTCGATGCTATGGTGGTGGCGGCAGCCACTAAAAAGGAGATGTCTGAGTCTTCCTCTTCTGTTCATCCTCCTAATAAGGATTCTAGGACTATGGACAGATATGGGAAGCGCGTTTTTAGTTCAGCGACTTTTTCCATGCGTTCGCTAAACTATTTGACACATTTTACACGTCTGCAGAAGGATCTCATCAAGGAGCTGGGAGATACCCTCCAGGGTAACACAGATGCTGCTGTTTCAGATAAGGTAACAGCACAGCTTAACACCCTTACCTCCATAGTGAACTCATCCATGAGGCTCATCTCGTATGTGGCTGAAGGATCGAGTAGGGCTGCAGCTTCAGCGATTGCTCTACGAAGACAATCCTGGATGCGGCTGTGCTCATTTGCGGAAGCCTTCAAGTCTTCCTTCGCCAACGCCCCCTTTGATGGTGCCACTCTCTTTGGGCCCAAAGTGAAGGACACACTAACTCAGTGTGAGCAAGAAGGAAAGACTCTGTCTGCTGTCGGAGTCCGTTTTTCCGCTCCAACTAGACCATACCCCAAAGGGCAACGAGGCGGAAAAATGTGGTTCCGTAAAACTCGGGGATCTTTCCAAGCCACACAGAGTGATCCCCCCCCCCAGAGGCAGAGGGGGGGTAGAAATGGAAGACGTCGCCCCGGCAGAGGGGGTCCGCAGAACCAAGGCGACAGGGATCCTGTCCCTGGTAAGCCTTTCCAGCACTCCTGAACGGGGGCCCGACTGTCCTGCTCTGGAGGCAGTCGGGGGTCGCTTGGCTTTATACCCACAGGCCTGGCTAACTCTCACCTCGGACTCTTGGGTAAAAAGCATTGTAAACAGAGGATACAAAATCCCCTTCATATCAACTCCACCCCAACAAAGAAGGTTTCCAGATGTGCCACCCCATCTGCGAGGCCCAGCAGCAATAGAAATTTCAAAGCTGCTCGAAAAAAAGAGTCATCCAGCCAGTCCCGGCGGACCAAAGAGGATCCGGAACTTACTCAAGGTTCTTTTTAGTTCCAAAAAAGACAGGGGACTGGAGACCGATTTTGGATCTTGGCAATCTCAACACCTTCGTGAAGAAGGAAAAGTTCCGGATGGTCACGCTTCAATCGATCCTTCCATTTTTACAGAAGGACGACTGGATGTGCTCGATAGATCTCAAGGACGCGTACTACCATATCAAAATGGCCAGACCATCCAGAGATCACCTGCGCTTCCGGCTGGGAGCCAGTCACTTTCAATTTCGAGCCCTGCCCTTTGGGCTCACCTCAGCCCCCAGGGTATTCACCAAATGCATGGCAGTGGTAGTGTCTCACTTGAGACGTCTAGGATTCCGGGTGTTTCCCTATCTGGATGACTGGCTCCTCACCGCCACCACCGAGCGTCGCCTCATACAAGCCAGAGACTACACAGTCAACCTTTGTTCCCACCTAGGGATTTCCATAAACTTCGAAAAATCTGCCTTACTGCCCTCACAGCATATTTCATTCATCGGAGCAGACCTAGATACACGTTTAACACTGGTAAAGCTCCCTCCAATAAGGGCTTCATCCCTCAAGGAACAGGTTCTTCTTCTACTGCAAAGCAGGAAAGCCCCGGCCAAACTAGTGTTGAAGGTTTTGGGACTCATGGCAGCGTCCCTGATTGCAGTCCCTATGGGGAGATTGCACATGAGGCTCCTCCAATGGCTGCTGTTCACGCAGTGGTCATTCCAGCAGTTACCCCTAGTGCATGAGATTCTGATAACAGATTCTTGCAAATGAGACCTCTCATGGTGGTTGTACAGTCAGGATCTCACTATGGGTCGTCCATTTGTTCTACCCAATCTGACGGCCACGATAACCACGGACGCTTCTCTGATAGGGTGGGGGGGACTATTTCAGGGAAGAACAGTCCAAGGGGAATGGTCCAACATGGAGTACAACCTGCACATAAATGTTCTGGAAATGAGGGCGGTGTTCCTGGCGTTGCAACGCTTTCAAACCCTCTTACCTCTAGGAACAGTAGCAGTTCAGACCGACAACATGTCTGTAGTCTGGTACATAAACAAACAGGGGGGAACCAGATCTTACCCATTATGCAGAGAGGCCATGAGAATTTGGCAATGGGCAGAGTCCATGGGTCACTTTCTGATAGTAACACACATCCCGGGGTCATCCAACGTCATTGCGGACAGGTTGAGCAGAGCCATCCTGTTACCTCACGAGTGGTCCCTCAAGCTACAGGTGGCGGAAAGAATTTTCCGCAGATGGGGCCAGCCTTGCTGCGATCTATTTGCTTCCCCGATGAATACCAAATACAGAAGCTATTTTGCCCTTCCACCCCCTCCGGGGGATGTCCCCAGGGACGCACTGATACACGATTGGCCCCCGGGTCTCCTATATGCATTTCCACCTACCCCCTTGATTCCCAAATTTCTTCAGAAAGCCAGCAACCTGGAAAGGACAATTATACTCATAGCCCCATTCTGGCCTCGACAGATATGGTTCCCCTTTCTTCGAGCCCATCAAACAGAGGAACCATGGATCCTGGACCCAGTACCAGATCTACTGACCCATTCATCTGGAGTTCCTCACCCGTCTCTTCTATCCCTCAAACTAGCAGCTTGGCTGCTCTACTTCCCTGCCTAGCCAGGTCTGATCTACTTTCTCCAGCAGTTCAACGCATTCTGGTTGCCTCTCATAAGGCTTCCACTACAAAACTCTACAGGAGTAAATGGAAACGCTTCGTATACTGGGCATCTAGCCAACACTTGGACCCCCTAGTAGCTCCTTTACATAAAGTTCTAGAATTTCTATCCATCCTTTTTCACAAAGGAGCCTCTACTTCCACACTAAGAGTACAGTTGGCAGCCATATCCAACTACCATGTTGGTGAGGACGGTTTTCCTATTATGTCCCACAGGCTTTGTAAGGCTTTTATGAAAGGATCCTTCCATCTTCGACCGCCCGTCAGAGGCCCTTTATTCCCATGGAATTTAAATTTATTATTGTCGCAACTAATGTTGCCACCTTTTGAACCAGCCTCTTCTTGCCTCCTGAAGTTCTTGTCGTGGAAGACACTTTTTCTCGTAGCTGTTACTTCAGCTCGAAGAGTTTCAGAGCTGCAAGCACTATCAGTCAAGCCTTACTTAATTTTCCACCCAGATAGAGTCTCCTTGCGAACAAATCCGTCTTTCCTTCCTAAGGTATGTTCTGTCACGAATATTAACCAGTCCATAGAACTCCCTACCTTTTTCAAAAACCATACCAGCAAGTTGGAGTATATGCTGCACAAATTGGATGTCCATAGACAACTAAGATTTTATTTGGACAGGACTAAAGATTACAGGAAAACAGATCAGCTTTTTGTCATGTTTGCAGACAATAAAAAGGGCATGGCAGTTACAAAACGTACACTATCTAAATGGCTTACTGATTGTATAGCCTTTGTATATTCTAAGTCGAATCAGGCCTTGACTGCCAAACCTAAGGGCCATTCTACCAGATCAGTTTCCACTTCCTTGGCTCATACAGCTCGTCTGCCTTTGGACACGATTTGTGCAGCAGCCACTTGGTCTAAACCACATACTTTCATCGCTCATTATAGGGTTGACAAAGCCTCCAAAGACAGGACATCTTTTGGTTCCACTGTGCTTAGGAACATTCTTCCATGAGTCACTCAGGGTGACGGAGCTAGGGACGCTACCCGTGTGTAAGAACAAATGGCGAGATTGAACACTCTCACATAAAGAAGTTATGTTCTTACCATAACGTTCCATGTGGAGTGTTCATCTCGCCTTTGTTCTTACATTCCCTCCCTTCCCTCCCTCACGTGTTTGGAAGAACGAGTAGGACTAGAGTCTGGTCGAAATGCCTTAACCCCTTCCAGGTTTATTGTTTCTTGCCTCATGGGGTATATTTCGCTACCCTTAGTTAATTTGTTAAGTGAGATAGTGTCTCTGAGTTTTGTGGCAGTGTGTAGCATTAGCAACTGAGGTTTTTCGTTGGTCTGGTTTACTTGCAAACTAGATCTGAGTAATGGCAGGGAGGATTGTGGGATATAGCCTGGTCTCGAGCTTCTCTAAGATGCAGAGCTTTGCTATGCGGCCGACTCGGAGCCGAGGATCGGCTCCGAACCCGTGTGTAAGAACAAAGGTGAGATGAACACTCCACATGGAATGTTATGGTAAGAACATAACTTCTTTTCATTGTCACTGAAAATGTCCAGGTCCCTAATAACTGATCCTGCTTTCAAAGGAATGTCACCAATGAGTAGGTGCATTGGTGCCTAGTTTTGCCAAAGAATACAATGCTACATCTTTTAACATTTAGTTTTAGACTGTGGTACAGGACCACTTATTCGTGTATATTAGTCCCTCTTGAAGAATCCAGAAGTCAGATGGGAAGTTAATGACAGTTACAATTTTGCAATTATCTGCAGACTTGATTAGACACAGGTCCTTGATGTCAGCCTTGACATCAGGGAAGTAAATACTATAGAGTAGTTGCCCTAGAACCAGTTCTTGGGGTCTCTGCTGCTACCTATTTTTAAAGAGAGCATGCCTCCCATACTACCAGACTGGACTCTGTTTGTTTGCTAGGTGTTTACATTTAGTTTGATTATCTTATTGATAATGCCAGAATATAGGATGATATCAAAGGCCTTGGCCAGGTCCATGTAGGCAATGTGAACCGATTTGTCTGAGGCTAATACATCTGTGACTTGCTCAAAGAAGCCCACCAGATTCAGGATGCAGGCTCTGCCTTTAACATATTCAAACTGGCGTGGGTCCAGGGCTTGTAGACTGCCTATGTTCTTGCTAATAAGCTCCATAATGATGAATTCCATTGTTTTGTACATAAGGATAAGTCTTGTAGGTCATTGTGGAGTGGGATGACTACTGCCGTTCTCCATTCCTCTGGCACAAATCCAGTGGAGAGGCTCAAGTTGAATAGGCTTAGTAGCAAGTCTAACAGACAGTGTTTGGTGTTGACAAGAAATCTGCCTGACAGCCTTATACACAAATCAGGCATGTTTTTATCAACCAGAGGAGAAGTTGTGGATAGCAATTAATAAAGAGCTGAAGGATTTTATCTGGGAGGGTAAGGCAGTAAGTGTCAAGTGGAATAAGCTGATTCTTCTAACAGAACAAGGCAGATTGGGATTAAGCAATTTGAACGGTTATTTCAGAGCAACACAGATAAGGCTCCTATACGTAGCACAAGCAGAAACCTATAAATCAGAGTGGAAAGGGGTGATGAAGAAACATGGGGGAAGCTCAAGAAACAAGGAGAGACTGGGATTTTGGATGCAGACCTTTAAGGAGAATAACAATAAATGTTATATTGTCCATCTCGCCTTCCTTCTTTCTGGTTGGGTTTGGAGCCGATCTCGGCTCCGACTCAGCCACTTTTAAAGCTCAAAGAGTCCTTACTGGCTCGAGGCTAACCCCTTATCCCAGCATGCATAGCGGTAGCTACCCAGATCTCGATTGCCGCTTGCAAAGTCGAGATTGTCTTCTGCTGGCTCAGACTAAGTAGTTTATTTTTTCTGTCAAAATTGATGTTTGTTCAGGGTTAACTTGCAATATTAGTTAGAGTTTAACTGTCTTATCACCCCTATACTTGTTACAGTTGTTTGTATTTATAGGTCATCATTTCCTCTCAGGCCTTTTTTCTGTGTGTTGTCGGTGGCCGGTTTCTCTTCAGGGTTGTTATCTTCCCTTTTTCCCCTCCTTGCTTCTTAGGGAGAAGCTGTTTAAGTTAGAGGCTATATCCCTTTGGGAGCAGTAGCCGTTTAATTTAGAGGCTACCCCTCTTATCTTTTTTCCCTCCTTCTGTCAAAAAAAAAAATCTCAATACTTTATTGTGCATCACTCTTTGTATTTAATTATGTCTAAAGAATCTACAAAGCAGTCAGGATTTAAAAAATGCGACTCATGTTGCCAAAAAATGTACTTTACGGATGGACACATGAGTTGTGTTTATTGTTTAGGTGCAGTCCACCTTCAAGACTCATGCTCTGTGTGTCATGCCTTCGGTGCATGGGTGTTGCAGGAGAGGCACAACAAACTGATCTTGAGAGGGTTGTTAAAACCTCAGGTTAAGGTTGCATGGGATACTCAGCCTTCCAAAAAATCTGATGATAGACAAGCATCTTCATCGGCTCCACCTTTGGTGCCAACAAAGGCAAAATCTAAACCTTTGGATCCTTCGGAGCAGATTGTTGGCTCCAGGGATTCCTTTTCTCTGGTAGCTCCGTCTGTGGCTTCGGAGCTGTCCCAGACTCAAAAGAGGTTGAGATCTCCTTCTTTGGACTCGGTGAGATCTGTGCCGCAGTCACCACTTTTACAATCAGCAGCAGGTAGTCACCGGTCCTCGGCCCACTCCTCTCGATCATCCAGGAGTTTATCGGATGATGATGTGGAGAGAGTGGTGAAGAGGCTGCTCAAGACACGGATATGTGCTCAATTGTCAGGGCCAGCCCAGAAGGAAGTGGCTCCATTGTCCAGTCCAGCCCCTATCTTGGTTCCTCCTCTGACTACGTCCAGTTTGGAGCTGGAGTGCATGGAAGTAGTAGTGGTGGAACCATCAGTTCCGATGACCCTTGCTGTGTCTGTTCCAACATTCGCTGCAACCTCCTCGACAGTCCGCTCCATCGAGAGGTCTAGGCTCTGAGACTCCCTCATCAGCTCCAAGAGGGGAAGTGGTATCAGAGATGACGGACTCAGGTGTGTCCACATGTTTCCTTTTACATTTTTTCTTCCTGGGAACCTCCTCTGAGGCATGCTCAGGAGAGGTCTCTGAAGAAGAGGGGTCACCCTGTGGGTCGTCCTGGGGCATCGGTTCCCTACGCTTGGGATGGAGAAAAGGATCCAAGGTAGACACAGGTATCGATGGGGATGGAGCCAATGGAGCTGAGGGTGGGGCCTTCTCGGTGGACAGCACACTCTTCATCACCTCTTGGATGACTTGGAAAGGTCCCCATGGCCCCCCTTTTGAAGATGTCTCATTCTCAAACATTCTGGAGATCCTTAGGCAGAGTGGAAACTGGAAGTCCCTTGCCCCTTCTGAGGATGAGTCCATGTACCTAGACGCATTTGGTTACTGACCTTCCACCTCCTTGGTGTCTCCGCCTTTTCGACCCACTTTTGTCTGCCACGAGTCAAAAGGCATGGAGTGCTCCAGAGTCCATGGAGCCCATTCTGAGAAGGCCAAACAAATTCATGACTGCACCAGATGACAAGACCTTCCTCTGACGTGTCAGTTGATGCTATGGTGGTGGCAGCAGCCACCAAGAAGGAACTTGTGGAGACTTCCTCTTCTATCCATCTGCCAAACAAGGAGTCTAGAGCCATAGATAGGTATGGGAAGCATGTTTTCTCTTCAGCAGCCTTTACTCTTTGGTCGCTGAACTACTTGATTCATTTTACAAGGCTTCAGAGGGATCTCCTTAAAGAGCTGGGAGATACCCTCCAGGATCCTTCAGCTGAGGGAGCGGCTTCCAAGTCGGCTAACCAGCTAGTGACTCTAACCTCCATTGTCAACTCCTCCATGCGCTTGATTTCTTATGCAGCAGATGGAGCGAGTAGGGCTGCAGGCACAGGAGTGGCTCTTCACAGACATTCGTGGATGCACATTTGTCAATTTGCGTAGCCCTTCAAGTCCTCCTTTACGAACACCCCCTTTGACAGCTTGGCCCTGTTTGGGCCGCAAGTTTGACAGACTCTTACCAGGAGTGAATGTGATGGCAAAACTCTCCCTGCCGTAGGAGTCTGTTTTTCCACTCCATCGTTGCCTTATCTGAGGCCAAAAGAGTGGAAAAATATGGTTCTGTAAATCTCAGGGAGCTTCACCGCACACTCGTGGAGAAAATTCCCCCAGAGGTAGAGGAGGAAATAATAACGGGAGATGCTGACCTCATGGCAGGGGGGTCCACAACAGGGCAGCAGGGATACGTTCTCTGCCAGACCCTTTTGGAATCCATGAAGGATTGCCCGGCTTCTCACCTCTGGAGGCCATTGGGGGCAGAATTCCACTGTACCCAAGAGCCTGGCAAGATATAACAGAAGACGAATGGTACGGTGCATAATATCTAGGGGTTACAAAATTCCCTTCTTCCAAGCACCCCCAAGAAGTCAGTCACCAATCCTTGATGTTCCACCCAATCTTAGGGATCAAGCAGCCATAGAAGTAAAAACTTTGCTGCAAAAAAGAGCCATTCAGGAAGTCCCCGCAGACAAGATAGAATCCAGAACTTACACAAGGTTCTTTTTAGTTCCAAAAAAGACAGGGGACTGGAGACCTATCTTGGATCTCAGCAAGTTAAACAGGTCAGTAAAGAAGACCAAGTTCCGGATGTTGACACTGCAGTCCAGTCTACTCTTTTTGGGTCAGGATGATTGAATTTGCTCTATCGATTTCCAAGACACGTACTACCATATAAAAATGGACAGGTGGTCCAGGAGACATTTACGCTTCCGGCTGGGAGCCAGTCATTATCAGTTCAGAGCTCTGCCCTTTGGTCTCACCACAGCCCCAGGGTGTTCACAAAATGCATGGCAGTAGTCACAGCTCACCTGAGATGTTTGGGATTCCAGGTGTTTCCTTATCTAGACTGGCTCCTCACTGCCACCACTGAGTATCATCTCCTAAAGGCCAGGAACCACACGATTCACACTTGTGCACACCTAGGAATCACAATAAATTACGAAAAATCTGCCTTGTTGCCTTCTCAGTGTATTATTTTTATAGGCGCTCAGCTAAATACAAGAGACATGATAGCCAAGCTCCCACAAGAAAGGGTGCTTCAAAGTCAGGTGTCTCTCCTTTTGTCAAAATCAAAGGTTCAGGCTTGATTTGTCCTGAAAGTCTTGGGGTTAATGGCGGCTGCCATTACTCTAGTTCCGTTAGCCCATTATCACATGAGGATTCTGCAGTGGCTCCTCTTCACTCAGTGGTCGTATCAGGACTTGCCAATGTCACACATGATCTTAATCATGGATACTTGCAAGAAAGATCTACAGTGGTGGCTCCACTCTCCCCTTGTCGCTCTAGGCAGACCCTACGTAGCCCCTCTTCTGTTAGCCACAGTGACCATGGATGCTTTCCAGATAGGGTGGTTGGGTGGGGCATTATCTGGGACAGACAGTGCATGGAACTTGGCAACCTCATGAGTACCATTTGCAAATCAATGTCCTGGAGATGAGAGCAGTGTTACTAGCACTGCAAGCACTTCACGACTCTCTCCTTTTGGGCCATATAGCAATTCAGATGGACAACATGTCAGTAGAGTGGTACATCAACAAACAGGGCAGAACCAAATCGTACCCCTTATGTCAGGAGGCCCTTCGAGTATGGCAATGGGTGATCTCTTCTCAGCATTTTCTGGTTGCAATGCACATTCCAGGGAAGTCCAACGTGATAGCGGACAAGCTCAGCAGGGCAATTTTCATGCCTCATGAGTGGTCTCTGAAACAAGATGTGACGGATATGATCTTCCACAGATGGGGCCAGCCATGCTGTGATCTCTTTGCCTCTCATCTAAACAACAAATTCAGCAACTATTTTGCCCTAGTTCTCCCTCTGGGACAGTCACCCAGAGATGCACTGGTCCACGATTGGCCCCCTGGGATCCTTTATGCTTTCCCCCCTTTCCTTTAATTCCAAAAGTTCTTCAGAAAGCAAAGTTGGTGAGTTGCAAGCTGATCCTCATTGCTCCATTCTGGCCTTGTCAGATATGCTTCCCATTCCTTTCGCATTACCTGAAGGAGCAGCCTTGGATTCTGGACCTGGTTCCGGACCTTCTGACACATCAGTCAGGCGCTCTTCATCCTTTCATTCAAACTCTCAAGCTGACAGCTTGGTTTCTACTCTTCCAATCCTAGCCAGGCTCCCTGGTATTTCACCTATGGTTCAACATATTTTATTCTCTTCCAATAAACCAACTACTAGGATGCTTTACGCTGGTAAATGGAAGAGGTTCTCCTTTTGGGCCGAGCAAAATGACATTGATCCCTTTACAGCTCCAACTGCAAAAATTTTGGACTTCCTGGCTGAAACCTTCAAAAAAGGAGCAGCGGCTGCTACGATTCATGTTCAACTGGCTGCTATTTCTAATTTTCATGTGGGCCTTCCAGGTTCAAATGTCATGTCCCATAAGTTATGCAAGGCCTTTTTAAAAGGTGATACACTGTTAAGGCCTCCTATCCGAGAACCTCTCCATCCTTGGGGCTGAAACCTAGTACTAGCTGCTCTGATCTTTCCTCCTTTTGAACCAACTGCTTCTTGTCCTCTGAAGTTCTTATCATGGAAGACCCTCTTCCTGATTACGGTTACATCAGCTAGATGGGTCTCCGAGTTACAGACACTTTCCATCCACCTGCCTTATATGATCTTTCACAAGGATAGAGTATCTCTTAGAACTAATCCTTCCTTTTTACCAAAAGTCTGCTCAGACTATAATTTGAATCAGTCAATCGAACTTCCTGTTTTCTTTCCAAATTATGGCAACAAGGCAGAGTACAAATTAAATCAATTGGATTTCCACAGGCAATTACGATTTTATCTTCAAAGGACAAAGGACATTAGAAAATCAGATCAGCTGTTTGTATCTTTTTCTCAGAGCAAACAAGGCTCATCAGTTTCCAAAGTGACTCTTTCAAAATGGCTGTCCAATACTATTACTTATGTTTATGAGTCTCAGAATGTGTCAGTCCCAGGAAAAGTGAGGGGACACTCTACTAGGTCCTTGGCTACCTCCATAGCCTTTCAAGTTAAGCTTCCTTTAGATACTATTTGCATGGCAGCAACGTGGGCTACTACCCATACCTTCATTACTCATTACAAAGTGGACATGGCCTCTCGGAACAGGGCATCCTTTGGTTTCATGGTTCTGAAGTCTCTTTTCCAGTGAGCCACCCAGGATATAGGTGCTAGGGGCGCTATCCCAACCAGTAGAAGGAAGGTGAGATGGACAACATAACATAAAGAAGTTATGTTCTTGCCATAATGTTCCATATTTGATGTCCTTTATCTCGCCTTCCTTCTTGCATCCCTCCCTCCTTCCCCCATCCTGGATGAGTGAGAGGAATTTACCTTTTGGCTAATTTGGTTGAGTTTCCTTTGCTTTTCAACCTTTGGTATTCTCCTTATCACCATGTTTTCCTGTTGTTGTCGGGACAAGGAGTCTTATTGTTTAGTTACCTCTTTTATTGGGTAATTCATAATTTTCCTATCTAGTGGTTAGTTCTCACAAATGAGATCTGGGTAGCTACTGCTATGTGTGCTGGGATAAGGGGTTAGCCTTAAGCCAGTAAGGACTCTTCAAGCTTTAGAAGTGGCCGAGTCGGAGCCGAGATCGGCTCCGAACCCAACCAGAAAGAAGGAAGGTGAGATAAAGGACAACAAACATGGAACGTTATGGTAAGAACATAACTACTTTTCATATAGAATATTATATTCATAAAGTAGCAGAAAGTATTCTAAGATTTTAAGCCAACACGGGAATGGAGAAAGGAAATTCTGTCCATAGGGATGACTGCAATTAAGGATATATACAATAGTCAAGAGGGGGCTGGAATTTACTGAAGAAAACTGGCAAAGGAACCAAGATATTAGAAGCAAATAACTAGAGAGGGAAAGGTAACAGAATGGCAAGACACCCATAATTTATTTGGACTGCAGGTTAGAGATTGCCTTCCCTATCAATAATTGATATCAGAGTATAGGCAAAGAGAAAGAAAGAAATGGGGGGGAGGGGGTCCTAAAAGATAGACCAGCACTGGTAGTGTTTTTAGTAGAAGCTAGAACAGAAGCTGCCATTAAAAAAGAATAATTAGTACAGCATATAAAATATTGCATAACTATAAGAATCAATCAGAGGAGGGAAGAAAGGATTGGGAAGAGAGATTGGATGAGCAATTCACAAAAGGAACAATGGGGGGGGGGGTACATGTATGTCTCCCAAATATGCAACAAAATCTAGAAGATTTAGGATGTTTACTTGGAAATGTTAACATAGATATTTTTATACCCTAAGTAGACTTCAGACTTTCCTCAGGTAGACAGCAAATGTTGGAGGTGTGATGGGGAAGAAAGAGATAATTAGGAACATATTTTCTGGGAGTGTAATGAGGTGGCAAACTTTATGGATTACCTGGAGACTACTCTGTCAGAGATACTGGGTGAACAGATTGTTGTAACTACTGAAATGATTTTTTCTGAGCTATGATACAGAATCGGAATTGCCTAGATATAACAAGGCTTTGCTGAGTCTAATTATAGTGGCTGCCAAGAAAAAAAAAAACAGTTACTAGAAAATGGAAATCAAAGTCTAAACCAACTGTATTAGAAGTAGTGAATATAGTAACAGAGATAAAACCACTGGAATTGGGATAGGGCAGGAGTAAATTACATAGGAAAAATGAGAATTGTGGGAACAATACACACGGGGAGGAATGAGGTTTAAAAGAAGGCAGGACTTAAATGAGCTATGTAATGTTTGACTGACAATGATTGGATAGATTATAAGTGATGTATAATGTTTGCAACTGAAATTGTGCCGATATGGTTTGTGATGTAAAAGGTTTGCAACTGGTTTGTTTTCGTTTATATAAATGTATGATTGCCTATGTCATAAGTGATGATTTAATAGAGATGTTTCTTGTGAAAAAAAAAAAGAAAGAAATTGCCTGGCACATTATCAGGCCTTGGAGAAAGAAAGAGTTGATCAGAGGGGTTGGCATGGGTGTACTATTAAATTCAAGAAAGTTAGAGCGGATTCTTACTTGCTGGAGCACAATAGGGACACAATAGGGGCACTTTAGCAAGCTGGTGGGGCAGATAAGGCATGTGAAAATCAAAAGAAACAAAACATCATACAAAAAGTTAAGAATACTTGATACATGATAACAACTCACTCATAATTCACTGTTAAAAATGAAAGACTATTTCCTCACGAATAAAACAGTGAATGTCATAAATTTACAAATCCTGGCAATGTGAAAAACACAGAGAAACTACTAATTTGTCATGCTCAGGGATTATAGTTTGTATAAAGTATTGTTATGTTACAGAGTAACAAGTCAAGTGGGTAGCTACTAGTACAACAGATGTGGGAAAATGTTATGCACAAAGAGATTTGTACCTTAGTAGAAAGAGAAAAAATATTATTAACCTTAACTCAAGAACATAAAGTCAGATTTATTTTCTTCTCTGATGCATAGTAAGGAAATACTTTTAAACAAATACAGTATGATGTTAAGTTGTCAATCTCGCCTTCATTCTTGCTGGATGGGTTCGGAGCTGATCCTCGGCTCCGACTCGGCACTTGCTAAGCTCGAGAGCTAATTTTACCAGCTCGAGGCAACCCTATATCCCATGATGCAAGGCGGAGATTACTCAGATCTCGTTTGCCGCTTCGCTAACGAGGTGCCTTCTTTTACCAGCTGTAGGTAAGTGAACTTTTTAGAGACTTTTTGTCTACCCCCTTTAACTTTATATATATAAATATTATTTTTTGTTAATTACCGACTCACTTTAACCCTATTCCTGTCAGTGTTCCCTTCTTTTTGAGTAAATATTCCCTTACCCCCAGTTAGGCCTTAGGCCTTCCCCTCCCTAAATTTTTCCTGTCAGGGATTTTTTGTGTGCGACTGTCTGTTATCCCTGTTTAATTTAATTTAATTTGTTGGACTGAGTGTTTGTGTGTGTGAGGGTGTTACTGGTGTTTCATCGACACAGTTATGTCGAAGGACACTAAGGTCTCAGGCTTCAAGAAGTGTGACTCGTGCTGTCAGAAGATGTCTCTGACAGACGGTCACACTTCTTGCGTTTATTGCCTGGGACCTTCGCACCTGCAGGACCCTTGTGCTATCTGTCATGCTTTCAGCCCAAGAGTCTTGCAGGAATGAAAAAATAAGCTCATATTAAGGGGCTTATTAAAGCCCGAGAGCTCCCCGACTAAGTCGGCGCTGGGGAAGCCCTCGAAACCTGTTAAGCCTTCGGCTCAGGCTTCCAAGCCGTCGGCTTCAGGTTCTTCCTCACCAGGCTCGAGATCGGCTCCGGCCGGAGCCGATCTTTCCATACCAGTCTCAGTATTGGCTCCATTCGGCACCGATACTGTCAAGTCCAGACACTCAGTGTCGGCTCCGGCTGGAGCCGACGTATATTCGGCTCCGATGGTTCCATTGATCTCAAAAAAGAGATCTTGATCCCCTTCTGTGGAGTCTATTCATTCGGCTCCGAGATCACCCTTGCTGTCGGAGTGGAGCCATCGGAGCCAATCTTCTCGGTCATCCAGGCTATCTGATCACGACCTTGAGAAAGTGGTGAGTAGACTATTAAAGTCTCAGGCATTGGCCCAAATACTCCATAGCCCATCTCAACAGACGGTAGCTATATCACACCCACTGAACATTCCTCCTTCGACTCTCTTACAGAGCTCGGAGCCGGAGCTCCTCAGAACCGGTACCGTTGTGACTTCGGAGCAGATACCACCCCTTTCAGCTCCATCGTCCTCGGCTCCGATTTCCTCCTTGAGACCTTCATTGGAGGGATCCGGGCGTCAAGTCTTTCTCGTCAGCTCCGAGGGGGCGAGTGGCATCGGACCCTTGTCCGACCCCGTTCTCCCTCTCGGAGCTTCGACGTTGGTGAGCTCGGCCCTGACATCTGCCTCGGAGCCTTCCCTCTCGGTGAGGCCTGGGGTTCCTATCTCTTCGGAGCGGGAACTTTCTGGTCTCTCTGACGGGGGAGCCTTCGAGGTGATGAGGAGTGTACTAGCCCCTGGGCTTAGTCAATGGACAGTTCCATCAGCTCCCCCCACTACAGTGCCTGCTGACGTCTCTTCCCACTCTCTTGCTCCCGGACCCAGAGATCCAACGCCTCAGGTTTCCCCATTGGGAATATCTTCCTCTTCTGAGGCTTCTCCTGATCCGTCAGGAGAACCCCCCCGTAAGAGGACATGTAAGATGAAACATTTAAACTCCCCTGAGTCTACTACATCAGATACTGACTTGGATGAGTCGGAGGGATCCCCAAGGTCCTCCTCTGAGGATGTCTCATTTTCAGACATCCTTGAAATCCTTAAACAGGGGGGGGAACTGGCCCTCCCTTAATCCCTCCGAGGACGAGTCAGTATACCTGGAGGCATTCGGATCTCGACCCTCCACCTCCTGGGTGTCTCCGCCTTTCGACCCTCTCATGGAGGTAGTGGCTCGGAAGGCGTGGATGGCTCCAGATTCGGTGGAACCTTTCCCCAGGAGACCTTCAAAATTTATTACTGCCCCACAAGATAGACAATACTTAACAAAGGGTATCCCAGTTGATGCCATGGTGGTGGCTGCTGCCACCAAGAAGGAATTAGCTGATCCTTCAGTACCTGTCCATCCTCCTAATAAGGATTCTAGGACTATGGACAGGTACGGTAAGCGGATTTTTTCTTCAGCGACTTTTGCCATGAGATCGCTGAACTACTTATGCCACTTCACCCACCTTCAAAGAGATGGTCTTAAAGAGTTGGGAGAAGTTTTACAGGATCTGTCAGCTGCTGGGTCTCAGGATAAGATTAGCTCACAGCTAGGAATCCTTAACTCCATTGCTAACTCCTCCATGTGGCTCATTTCTTATGCAGCCGATGGAGCAAGTAGGGCCGCAGGCACAGGAGTGGCTTTAAGGCGTCAGTCCTGGATGCGGCTTTGTAATTTTGCAGACCCCTTCAAGGCATCTTTCACAAACTCCCCTTTTGATGGCTCGACCTTGTTCAGTCCTCAAGTGAAAGACACTTTGACTAGATGCGAACAAGATGGCAAGACTCTTTCTGCCGTAGGAGTCCGTTTCTCCACCCCTTCTAGACCTTACCCCAAAGGACAGAAGGGAGGGAAAATGTGGTTCCGCAAATCTCAAGGAGTCACGCCTGACGCACAAAGTCAGTTTACCCCCAGAGGCAGAGGGGGTAACAATAATAGATGCCGCCCTAGGGGCAGAGGTGGTCCGCAGAATCAGGGTAGCAGAGAGCCTCTTTCTGACAAACCCTTCCAGCATCCCTGAGATGTTGCCCGATTGTCCGCCTTCGGAGGCAGTCAGGGGAAAATTATCGCTGTACCCAATAGCCTGGCTTTCCCTTTCTCAAGACAAATGGGTACAGTCAATTATATCCGAGGGTTACAAAATTCCTTTTATTCAAACCCCAGTTCAACAAAAGGGAACCCTTCCAGATGTTCCACCCTGTCTAAGGGAACTAGCAGTACTAGAAATATCAAAACTTCTAGTAAAAAGAGCCATCCAGCCAGTCCCACTGGACCAAATAGGATCCGGAATCTACTCAAGGTTCTTTTTAGTTCCAAAAAAGACAGGGGACTGGAGACCAATATTAGATCTGAGCAAACTCAACAAGTTTGTAAAGAAATCAAGATTCCGGATGGTCACGCTTTAGTCCATTCTGCCCTTTCTGGGCAAGGACAATTTGATGTGCTCGATAGATCTTCAGGATGCGTACTATCACATAAAAATTCACAGACGCTCCAGAAGATTTCTCCGCTTTCGGCTGGGGACCAGTCACTTCCAGTTCAGAGCCCTGCCCTTTGGACTCACTACAGCCCCCAGAGTGTTCACCAAATGCATGGCAGTGGTTACGGCTCACGTGAGATGTCAAGGATTCCAGGTGTTTCCATATCTAGACGACTGGCTCCTCACTGCCACCACCAGGCATCAGCTTCTCCAAGCCAGAAATTACACCATTCACACTTGCAGAGGGCTAGGAATTTCTATAAATTTCGAAAAATCTGCCTTGTCGCCTTGTCAATATATTAATTTTATAGGCGCAAAATTGGACACCGTACAACTTTCAGCAAGGTTGACAGACCAAAGGATCTTGGACATTCAAAGACACGTCCAAGTGATTCTATTCAGCAACAAAATTCAGGCCAAATTTGCTCTGAAAGTACTGGGTCTTATGGCGGCCGCCATAACACTTCTTCCCCTCGCTTTTACATGCGGCTTCTACAATGGATGCTATTCACCCAATGGTCCTTTCAACAACTTCCCATGCGTCACGTGATCATAGTAACTCCAACTTGCAAAAGACATCTGACTTGGTGGATATCGTCCCCTCAAATCCATCAAGGCAGACCATTTGTTTCTCTTGCCCCGGTTGCTACGGTTACATCGGACGCCTCCCTGATCGGGTGGGGGGGGCATTATCAGGGCAGAATAGTCCATGGCACTTGGCAACCTTTCGAGTACCATCTGCACATAAATGTTCTGGAGATGAGAGCAGTGCTTTTAACGTTGCAAGCCCTCAACGACTCTCTTCCCCTGGGAACTATTGCAGTCCAAACAGACAATATGTCCGTAGTGTGGTACATCAAACAGGGCAGAACCAAGTCCTATCCACTGTGTCGAGAGGCTCTCAGACTTTGGCAATGGGCAATCTCCTCTCACCGGTTCCTGATAGCAACGCACATCCCCGGGAAATCCAACATCATAGCGGACAGATTGAGCAGAGCTATTCTCATGCCTCACGAGTGGTCTCTCAAACAGTCAGTGACGGAAGAGATTTTTCAGGAGTGGGGCCTTCCTTGCTGTGACCTTTTTGCTACACCTCAAAACAGCAAATGCCCAGACTTCTTCTCTCTCTTCCCCCTTCCAGGCCATCCCCCCCAGAGACGCTCTAACCCAAGATTGGCCCCGGGGACTTCTTTATGCTTTTCCTCCTTTTCCGCTGATACCTCAGCTAATTCAGAAAGCAACCGCCTTGAGAGCCAAGTTGATTCTCATTGCCCCTTATTGGCCTCGACAGATATGGTTTCTGTTCCTACATCATTACCTCTTGGTACAGCCATGGCATCTGGACCCGGTTCCAGATCTTCTGACCCACCAGTCGGGTCAACTGCACCAATCCATACCTTCTCTCAACCTCACTGCTTGGTTGCTCCACTTCCATCCATAGCCAGGCTTCCTATTATTTCTAATCCTGTATGGGATATCATAGTAGCTTCCCTAAAATCTTCTCCCAGAAAGATCTACACTAGTAAATGGCAACGTTTCTCTTTCTGGGCAAAAGCTAGGAACATAGACCCCTATACTGCTCCAATTCATTCGGTATTGGACTTCCTAGCTGACATTTTTAATTCAGGATCCTCTTCTTCCACAGTGAAAGTTCAACTGGCAGCCATTTCAAATTTTCATATAGGCTTTTTGGACCACAACATTATGTCACATAAACTTTGCAAGGCATTCCTTCGAGCTATCTTTTTATTGAAACCTCCAATTAGAGACCCCCCACCACAGTGGGATCTAAATTTAATTTTAACATCCTTGATTCTTCCCCCGTTCGAACCTGCAGCTGCCTGTTCTTTGAAATTGCTTTCTTGGAAGACACTTTTTCTAGTTGCCATTACATCTGCCAGGAGAGTATCTGAGCTTCATGCTCTCTGTGTCCGCCCTCCCTATCTAATATTCCACAAAGATAGGGTATCCCTAAGAACTAATCCATCTTTCTTACCAAAGGTGGCATCTCAGACTAACCTAAATCAGTCCATTGATCTTCCAGTATTTTTCCCGAATTATTCTGATAGAGCTGAACAAAAGTTACATTATCTCGATGTTCGCCGTCAGCTGAGATATTATCTGGATAAGACAAAAATTTTTAGGAAATCTGATCAACTTTTTCTATCCTATGCAGAGAACAGGAAAGGCCTTCCAGTTTCTAAGGTAACTTTATCTAGGTGGCTGTCTTCCGTGATCACTTACATTTATCAGCTCAGAGCCAAAGAGTTGGTTTCTAACCCAAAAGCCCATTCTACCAGAGCTCTAGCTACATCTACAGCTTTTCAAGCTAGACTTCCAATAGACACTATTTGTGCAGCAGCCACATGGGCCTCTCCTCATACCTTTGTTTCACATTACAAATTAGATTTGGTCTCCAGAGACAGAGCAAATTTTGGTTCCACCGTTCTCAAGAGTCTGTTCCATTGAGCCACCCAGGATAGAGGTGCTAGGGACGCTGTCCCATCCAGCAAGAATGAAGGCGAGATTGACAACTTAACATTTAGAAGTTATGTACCTACCATAACGTTCCATGTTAGTTGTCTTCTCTCGCCTTCTTTCTTCGCCCCCTCCTTCCCCCTAGCCTGGGCAGACCGAGAAGATTATACATCTTCTATTAAGAGGTTATTACCTTTTTCTAACTGTTCAACTCCTAGTGTCACTAGATTATGTGGATCCTTTCTAGAGGGTTATGATGTTATTTAGTATTTCTTATTTTCTTCCTCCTAAGTTGGAAGAAAATACTGCTATTTCTTTAGCTACCAAATGAGATCTGAGTAATCTCCGCCTTGCACCATGGGATATAGGGTTGCCTCGAGCTGGTAAAATTAGCTCTCGAGCTTAGCAAGTGCCGAGTCGGAGCCGAGGATCGGCTCCGAACCCATCCAGCAAGAAAGAAGGCGAGAGAAGACAACTAACATGGAACGTTATGGTAGGTACATAACTTCTAATTTGACACCATTCAAGATAAAATTCACATCTTCCCACTGCAGACAGTTTAAATGCCTATTAAAAGTTCTTTGAAGTAGAAGCAAGAGTGGTCAGTTAACATCTCCTGGATTACAATGATAGTTTTGATACCTCAGCATGAATGTGGGACAGGGTCTGTCAGCACTTAGACTAAAATACTGGAAATCTTAAAAGCATGCATTTCAGCTAGTTTATTTCCTTGAACATTTACAACTACTGTTAAGAGAGAAGCAGTGATGTGAGAAAACAAATATGAAAATAGGTTCCCAAAGCTGTCGAAGATAATTGTGACTCTATTGCCATTCTGTTTACATGGAAACTGAAAAAAAAAATAATTTCCTTATGTCTGACATAATTCATATAAAGGAAGCTTGAAGTAGATTCCAGGAAAAAGTCTTCCGAGATCACTTTACTACTACAGGTCATTGAAATACAATAACCATTTAATGACTTGCGTTAAAATAGTCAAGAGTACAAACGTAATGAAATTACCAAGACAAAGTATCAATTTTAAATAAACACATGAAGTTAGTTTTCCAGCCATGTCCAAGGAAACCAGCACTGAGAATAACAAAAACTGGCATGCTGTAATAACACCAACAGAAATAATTTAGATCTGAATGTTTTGAGGTAGCACTGTACATCTTAACTCATTTGGTCAAAAATTCTGGATGAAGCCAAACAGAATTGGAGGAGGGGGACAAAATCAGGAACATGTTTTAAACATTAATCTGATTCACTTAAATGTTAATAGAACAACAAATGTTGTATTAACATGCATTTTGACAAGTAAGATGTATAAAACTCTAATGACTGGAATTACTGATTGACTGACCAACTATAACCATGAGTAACATCAGAAAAATCAAAAGTTTTATGAGGGACAGGGAAACATTTATAGCAACATCAGGGACATTCTGCAAAAAATTAGGGACAGCTGATTGATATGGGTAGAGCTTAATAGGGAATATCTTGTCATAGTAAGTCATTCCAGAATTTTAATACCTTTTTTTGGGGTGTAAAAATTTAAATCATGCAATACAGTTTTCTGAATGCTATCATAACTGCCTATGAACAAGTCTCAATGGAGGGCTTTAAGAATTTGTAATTTTAATGACTGCAAACATTAAAACAAGATTTCACTAAATTGTTATGCTGAGGATTCTTCATTTTCAGACAGTTTAGTATGGTTTAAGGAGGCACCAAACCACTCGAATATTTAATAAAAACCAAAAACAAGTAAAGTTAAGCACTTTTTGTCCGATCAAGTGATCAGACTTGTTCATAGGTTCATAGGTAGGTACTAGGCTATTGGCCCTAGGGCCTATATAAGCCAAGCCAAAAGGTACCCAGGCTTTCGCCACCCAAGAAAATTATTTTCCTGTGCCACTGTCGAGCAAAGCCACAGAAGTGATCCCCGGGGTGAATTTCCTATCTCCCATCCAATCATCAAGATTTTTCTTGAAGAGTGCTAATGAGGAGTTTTGTTTGATATAGATAGGTAGTTTGTTCCAGAGTATGGGAAGTCTCTGGGACAGGAATCTATCCCTCCAGCATGTTCTGTTTATTGTGGTGACAAGGTTTAGGTCCCTAGAGCATGTAGCTCAGAGGGATTGGGATTTCTTTAAGTGGAGCATGTCCAAAAGCCCTCGGTTTGACATAGCTTTCTGTGTTAGGCAGAGATCGCCTCTGAGTAGGAGATATGCAACGGAGTAAAGCTGCAGTTTTTGAGATGGTCTGCGTAGGGCATCTGTTTGAGGCCGGTAATCCTCTTTGTGAGGTATTTCTGCGGCCTTTCCAGTTGTTGTAGATGTCTTGTGAGGTACATACCAAAAGGGGTGTTGTACTCTATAATGGGTCTAATGAGTGATGAGTAGAAGGGAACAATAACCTCTTTTTTCCTGGATGAGAAACCTTTTGTGATAAGGGGTGCCACTTAGAAGGATTTCCTGACTACTGTGGCAATGTGATTATCAAAGGAGAGACTACTGTCCACCTGTGTCCCAAGGTCTCTTATCATACTTTCAGTGTTAAGTAGACTACTGCCTATGTGGTAGTTCATGGGTACAGAGTTTTTACCAAAAGGGACGACAGTGCACTTTTTGGCATTGAGCTTGAGGCCATGGCTTTGACACCAGGCATCTGTCTCAGCAAGGCCCTTTTGTAGGATGTCCACATCTTTTGGAGTTTTGATTATGGCTCCTAGTTTGCAGTCATCTGCGAACTTCATTAGCCAAAGACCTTCTGTGTTAGCCTGTACTTCAGAGAAGTAGATACCAAACAGGAGAGGACCCAGGACTCAAGCCTGTGGTACTCCACTTGTCACTGGTCTGAGGTGGGATTTGGAGTCTGCTACTTTCACAGTGTGGGTTCTGTCAGTGAGCCAGTTGGCAACCCATCTTGTGACATAGGGATTTATACCTAGTTTAGTGAGTTTATCTATAATTCCAGAGTGGGGGATGGTGTCCAAAGCCTTGGCGAGATCTAGATATGCTGTGTGAACCACCTTACCCTCATCTACGGCTTTGGTGACCGCTTCAAAGAAGTCGATCAGGTTTAGGAGACATGATCTGCCTTTTACAAACCTGAACTGGGTGGGGTCCAGAGTTTGGAGATTACCAATTTCATTGTTTATAAGTTCCATGATGATATGTTCCATAGCCTTGCAGACCAGGCTCGTCTGTTGTTTAAAAACATTTCCATTTCCCACCTCTATAATAAATTAACCAATCAAGTATGCCCACACATTCCCTAGTGATTAGCAAGTTAACTAAACAAATAAACCTTCTAAACAGCATAGAAGTTTTAAAACATATAAGATTATATGTATAACACAGGAGGAGACAAGGCGGAAGGCATGGCCAAAGGCAGGAAGAGAGGAGAAAGGCTAGGACTGTGGTAGTGAGGGTAGAAATTTTGAATGTTGGCAGTATGACTGGTATAGGGAGAGAGCTAGCTGATATGATGGACAGAAGGAAGGTTGGTATATTGTGTGCGCAAGAGACCAGATGGAAGGGGAGTGAGGCTAGGTGTCTCGGAGGTGGGTTCAAATTGTTTTATCATGGTGTGGATGGGAGTAGAAATGGTGTAGGACTTATTCTGAAGGAACAGTATGCTAATAGTGTTTTGGAGGTGAAAAGAGTGTTGGATAGAGTGATGTTTATGAAGCTGGAAATTGATGGTGTAATGATGAATGTTGTTAGTGCATATGCTCCACAAGTTGGGTGTGCAATGGCTGAGAAAGAAACATTTTGGAGTGAATTGGATGAAGTGGTGATGACTGTACCAAAGGGTGAGAGAGTGGTGATTGGAACAGATTTCAATGGGGATGAGGAAGTGATGGGTAGGTATGGTGTTAAACAAAGGAATGCAGAAGGTCAGATGGTAGTGGATTTTGCGAAAAGGATGGACATGGCTGTGGTGAATACGTATTTTAACAAGAGGGAGGAGCATAGGGTGACATACAAGAGTGGAGGAAGATGCACACAGGTGGATTATATCTTATGTAGGAGGGACAGTTTGAAGGAGACTGGAGACTGTAAAGTGGTGACTGGAGAAAGTGTAGTTAGGCAGCATAGGATGGTGGTTTGTAGGATGACATTGGTGATCAAGAAGAGAAGGAGGAGTGTGAGGGCAGCACCAAGGATCAAATGGTGGAAATTGAAAAAGGGTAATTGTGAGGTGGAGTCCAGGGATGAGTTAAGACAGGCACTGGGTAGCAGTGAAGAGTTACCAAATAGCTGGGTAACTACAGCAGAGCTAGTAAGGGAGACAGCTAGAAAGGTGCTTGGTATCACATCTGGACAGAGGAAGGACGACAAGGAGACATGGTGGTGGAATGAGGAAGTACAGGAGAGTATACAGACCAAGAGGTTGGCAAAGAAGAAGTGGGATTGTCAGAGAGATGAAGAAATAGACAGGAGTATAAGGAGATGAGGTGGATGGCAAAGAGAGAGGTTGCGAAGGCTAAGGATAAGGCATATGAAGAGTTGTATGAAAGGTTGGACACTAAGGAGGGAGAAAAGGACCTGTACCGATTGGTTAGACAGGGGTACTGAGCTAGGAAAGATGTGCAGCAGGTAAAGGTGATAATGGATAATGAGGGAAATATACTCACAAGTGAGGAGAGTGTGTTGAGGAGATGGAAAGAGTACTTTGAGGGGTGGATGAATGAAGAGAATGAGAGGGAGAGAAGGTTGGATGATATAGGGATAGTGAATCATGAAGTACAATGGATTAGCAAGGAGGAAGTAAGGATAGCTATGAAGAGAATGAAGAATGGAAAGGCTGTTGGCCCAGATGACATACCTGTGGAAGCATGGAGGTGTTTAGGTGAAATGGCAGTGGAGTTTTTAACCAGATTGTTTAATGAAATCTTGGAAAGTGAGAGGATGCCTGAGGAATGGAGAAAAAGTGTTTTGGTACCGATTTTTAAGAATAAGGGTGATGTGCAGAGCTGTAGTAACTACAGAGGGATTAAATTGATCAGTCACAGCATGAAGTTATGGGAAAGAGTAGTGGAAGCTAGGTTAAGAAGGGAAGTGATGATTAGTGATCAGCAGTATGGTTTCATGCCGGGAAAGAGCACTGCAGATGCGATGTTTGCTCTGAGAGTGTTGATGAAGTACAGAGAATGTCAGAAGGAGTTGCATTGTGTTTTTGTAGACTTAGAGAAAGCATATGACAGGGTGTCTAGAGAGGAGTTGTGGTATTGTATGAGGAAGTCAGGAGTGTCAGAGAAGTATGTAAGAGTGGTACAGGATATGTACGAGGTTAGTGTGACAGCGGTGAGGTCTGCAGTGGGAGTGACAGATGCGTTTAAGGTGGAGGTGGGGTTACATCAAGGATCAGCTCTGAGCCCTTTCTTATTTGCAATGGTGATGGACAGGTTGACAGACGAGATCAGACAGGAGTCCCCATGGACTATGATGTTTGCAGATGACATTGTGATCTGTAGTTAGAGTAGGGAACAGGTGGAGGCGACCCTGGAGAGATGGAGATATGCTCTAGAGAGAAGAGGAATGAAGGTCAGCAGGACTAAGACAGAATATATGTGTGTGAATGAGAGGAAGGATAGAGGAATGGTGAGGATGCAAGGAGTAGAGGTGACGAAGGTGGATGAGTTTAAATACTTGGGGTCAATAGTTCAGAGTAACGGTGAGTGTGGAAGAGAGGTGAAGAAGACAGTACAGGCAGGATGGAGTGGGTGGAAAAGAGTGTCAGGAGTGATTTGTGACAGACGAGTACCTGTAAGAGTGAAAGGGAAGGTCTACAAGAGGGTAGTGAGACCAGCTATGTTATATGGGTTGGAGACAGTGGCATTGACAAAAAGGCAGGAGTTTGAGTTGGATGTGGCAGAGTTAAAGATATTAAGATTTGCACTGGGTGTGACGAGGGTGGACAGGATTAGGAATGAGTATATTAGAGGGTCAGCCCAGGATTGAAGGTTTGGAGATAAAGCCAGAGAGGCAAGATTATGTTGGTTTGGACATGTGCTGAGGAGGGATGCTAAGTTTATTGGGAAAAAGATGCTAAGGATGAAGCTACTAGGTAACAGGAAAAGAGGAAGGCCTAAGATAAGGTTTATGGATGTGGTGAGAGAGGACATGCAGGTGGTTGGTGTGACAGAGCAAGATGCAGAGGACAGGAAGAAATGGAAACAAGTGATCCGCTGTGGCGACCCCTAACGGGAACAGCTGAAAGAAGATGATGATGTATAACAGTGCATAAATACTACAATAAATTTACATGATTTGAAATCCTAAAAACAGAGAAAAAAAGCAAGTTAAGTTAAGAATAATACTAACCTAAATATTACAGCCCTTCATCACATATTTAGTGCATCTATAACATGGTTTTGCACCAACATACAAGTCAGTTAAAATCCTTCTACATAAAGTCACAAGATTCCTTCACTTGGTGATTCAAAACAACAATGTTATACTACAACTTACAGTTTAAATTATACATTTTACATTTTATATTTTACATTTTCTTGTATTAAATGCACAAATAAGTCACCTAATAAGGCTTCTCAATTTTAGGATAGAGACAATCGAAATAACTTCATTCAACCCTGGTTTTCTACTTAAGTCAAGGCGTAGCTGCCATAACACCTCTTGTCTTTCAAGCATTAAAGAGAAAGGGCCCCCTTTTATATTGGGAACAATCTGCTCAATAACCCTAAAGTGAAACATGTGGCCAGGGTAACTTATACCAAAATAAAAGGCAGAAGGAGGCACCAAACCACTCAAATATTTAATAAAAACCAAATTCAAGTAACGTTAAGCACTTTTCGTCTGATCAAGTGACCGGACTTCTTCAGACAAAGTTAAACGGCAATTCTTTAAGAGAGGTAGAAACATGAAATTATTATTGGAAGCATCTATACAAATAGCCTTAAGAAGACCAGGCATGTTTAAGTGTGAAGCATGTAGTCTTTGTAAATATATGGCATCAGGTTCTACTTTTACAATTCGTGAGAAGGTATATAGAGTTAACGGGAGGTATAATTATAACTCGAAATCTGTCATCTACCTTGCACAGTGCCAGGTTTGCCCGGCATATTATGTTGGGAAAACTGATAGAAAACTGAAGGAAATGGTGTATGAACACACTTATAGTATTAGTAAGGGTAAGACCGAGAATGCCTTGGCAAGACCCAAAATGCATTCATAACAGACCAGCTTACTTATTTGGATAACAAATAAATAAATGAAATTCAAATCATCACATAGCATTCTTTAGTAAGTCAGTAACACTTACCAAGTCACATTATTGATAAAGCAATGCAGCAAGTTAAAAACAAGTAGATAGAGACATTTTGGGCATTTCTCAGATTACAAGGATAAGGGAAAATGCAGTAAAGGATAAATGCGAGTACACACACACGTGCGCACACAACACACACACCATGGAATACACTATCCACCTGGTGAGTGGCAGTAAGAATCCCAACTCCAAGTGTTCTTGGTGAACAACAAACACAGCTGAAAATGAAACTTAATTCAGAAGTAATACCCAAGTGCCAGGCAAATCATTCAGTTTATAACAGTTTGTAAAAGTTAAAAGTAATTCAGTAATTTTTTTTTCAAAATGATTTGCATAGGCTGGTTTCTTCTTGATCCATGACCTGCTCAGCTCGGATTACATCAAAATGTAACAGAACAATGTACAGTATTCAAAACAGCAGGGGTTTACATTTATGAGTAAGCACAGAAATCTGACATACAGTATATACACAGAAGATGTAACAAACCAAGTATATGTATAGTTACATAGGTGGAATACAGTAGGAGGAATAGAATTGGTGGAGATATGGGTAGAAGCAGGTAGGTTACAAAAGCTAACGGAGACCAGTAAGATGAAAGGGAAACTAGGTTATGTGTAGTGAGTTTGGGGCAGTTATGATGTGTGAAGCTGAATCACAGTTTAGGATGAATGAGTTAATCAAGTGGATCAGATATGTGGGAGGTAAAGGTACTATGCAGTTGCAGATATTGTTTTATGTGAAGTATCCATTTGCTTTCAAACTGTTTAAGTATGTATTATTTGAACTGTGATCTGTACAGGGAGTAGTTTGTATGATAAGTTTAATCAGGAAGAAGTGACTGCCATCGATTTGGGGCTAGAAGAAAGAAGGGAAGGACCAGTTCTGTCTTGACTTCTTAGGTTATACGTTTGAATGGCAGTCGAAGATTTGACAGAAAGTGCTTTCTAAGATAATTTTTCTAAATGTGTGGTAATCAGAGTCTGTAGCCTTTACAGAGAAAGTTGTTTCTTCCTCTTTGCTGCCTTCCCATTTGTTTTAACTGAATGTGTGTGCTTTTATAAATGTCAGAGCAATTGGTATAAGGTTATAAAAATATTATAGCATTATAGATGTGAGCTTTATATTAAATGCATGCATGAAATGCTATATTACAATTCTTCTCGTCACAGTTAATTATTACCTGGTTACATCCTCTGGCAAGGGGCAGTCTTTCAGATTATTGCTAAGCAGTAGATTCTTTCCCTGAGTGACAGGCTGAGAAAACCCCAATTAATGGGACAAAACAAATCCCTGAGGAAAGAACAAACCAGATCTCTGCCAATTCCAAAGAGTGGGTACTCCTTGTGGTTGCTCCTGGACTTTAGTAATATCTGTAGATAAGATAATCCTTGAGAAAAATATGTTTGTTGAGCACTAGATGAGTATTTCATTTATTTCTATACCAATTATTATTATTATTATTTTTAATTCCCATTGTGATGGAATATTTCAGGGAAAAGGCTATCTTACAAATTTTCTTTATGCTTTAGCCAAAGTCAGGAACCTGTCTAAGAGTTGCTCTGTTATTGGTGTCTATAAGGATAATCTTAAGTCACTCCTTACATGCAGAATTAGCATGCAAGGAGTGACTCCTTGGATGCTGAATTGGCTTTCCTCCACAATATGACAATGAGAGAAAAGGTACAAAGCTACTCATGATATATTTGTATTTTCTCACAGTTTTGTGTTATTACATGTCTTAACATAGGTTATTGTTTACTGTGGCTTCCTTAAAAAAACTGGGGAAATATTCCTGTAAGTTTATCAGTAAGACACTTTGAAGGAAATTGCATGTTTTTTTTAAACAAGGGCAGATGTACATTTATATAAAAGAAAAAAGAACATATTAACTTGTTCCCAGTTACATGCATTATACATCACATATGTTCTTTTGTATAGGTACCATCAGTCCAACACTACATAAATTGCTCAGTTCCTGCCTTTCCTTAAACCTCTCTCCTCCTCCAGAACATTATTCTGTATTTATTGTTCTCACAACACAATTTCTATTTATGTCTATGTCATTTGCTCTTAGCCGTTTCTAAAGATCCCACTACCATTTCTTTTATCTCTGATACAATATTCAGTATTTCAAATAAAGTTGATTTAGACTTTGAATTCAGTTTTCTAGTAATTTCCCTCTTCTGTCATCATTGGAGCTCCTCTAGCAATTAGTAGATTCACTCTCCTTTTCCTTTGACCCTGATATTATGCTGAATATCCATCCTGGAATTCTTTCTCTATCAAATGTATATACTCATTTCTTTACAACTGTGTATCCTGCAGCATTGCTGTTTACATTTTATATTTATTAATTTAATTCATTACTCTTACTTTTTATATATACCATAGGTGACCATAGGTTACTACTAAGCTAATTTCCCTTCTGAGTTATTGTAAGCCTAGTCAATTACCCCATGTAAGAATCAAACCCTGTACCTTGTGTTTCTAGGGTAAACACCTTAACCACCATGCCAACCTCCTACAAGATTATAGCACTCCAGATGGCACTCAAACCTACAATTCCCAGCTTAGGAGGCCAATGCCTTATCCATTAGGCCACTGGCCTGTAAGGCCCTTTACATTCCAAAATAATATGGAGAGCATAGCCATTACAAGAAGGTATTATTCCCACCTATTATACATGACAGCTGCTTTTTAAATATCTGCTTCAAAACTAATGTTTGGCAGGTTGATTTTTTATACAGTTGTTTATCTCCTCCACTTGAACCTATGTCACATTGTTCAAGCCTTTTTGTTTTAGTGACAGCTCTCAAACAAAAAAACAAACGCACCCCAGAACACCCCCACAGCCTATTAACTTAAAAAGCACAAAAGTGTGTACAACTTCAAATACTGAAGCGTAACCCTCCTGAAATGAACAATTATTCCAAGTCAACAGCTGCACCCACAGGCATTACCTAACCTAAAGTTAAGGTTATCCATGCTAAAGCCCACATTACACTCTGTGCTTCCATTTACATACCGATTGCTGTCTGTTCTTTTCTTATCTGTATTCCCTTTCCAGATGTATACTTTCAGAAAACATTAACTTTTAGCCTTTTTTTTATTTTTTAAACAAGAAACATCTTTATTAAATTATCATGTATGACATAGGCAATTTTACATTTTTTAAATGAAAATAAACCATAGTGACACAATCTCATTCGCAAACATTATTCATTACAAACCATGCTGATATAACTGTAGTTGCAAACATTATACATCAATTTTAATATATCCAGTCATTGTCAGTCAACCATTATGTAGCTCATTCAAATCCTGCCTTCTTTTAAACCTTGTTACTCCTCTGCATGTATTGTTCCCTCATTTCCCATTTTTTCGTATGTAATTTGCTCCAACCCTTTTCTAAATATCCCAAGTTCCAGTTTTATCTATGTTACTATCTTCCCAACTTCTAGTAACATTGGTTTAGACCTTGATTTCCATTTTCTAGTAATTGCTTTTTGGCAGCCATCATTTATTTATTTATTATTATTTATTTATTTACATTTATTGACTGGGAAAATCCGACTGGACACAGGTCCTTTTTTACCGGAGGCCTGGGGAAAAAAGCTCCACAATAAAAACAGCAATTAATTACAAGTTACAAGAAGTATAGGTAGGTTTTGTTTAACAACAGAAGTAAACTGTTATAGTTTAAAATTAAATTATTTAGTTAAATGGTACAACACTTGTATCATTGGTGCCATAAAGACTAACAAGTATTTTAATAGTTGAGCTAGCAGCTATTACCCTTGAATAACTGTGGCTAAGATTAAAGCTGAGATATAGGTTTACTAGCAATGTATTTGACTGCAATCCGAGGTAGTTAGGGGGGTGGAAGAAAGAGATTAGAGAGGTTGGGGTAGAGATGTTAGAGAGGTTTGTTACAGGGGCATGCCCAGTGCTCTTTTAGATGAGATTTTAGAGCAGCTTTGAAGTTAGTGTGTGATGACACAGACGTTATAGTGTGAGGAAGGGTAATCCATAATTTTACTATGGAGAAGGAGAAGAGAGCTTCTCCAGCAGAGTTCCTGGTTTTAGTCATAAAATCATAATTAGACTTAGCAAGGCCTTACTATGTCTAGGCAATTCCGATTCTGTAACATAGCTCAAAAAAATAATTTCCCTAGTTACTCCAATTTGCTCAACCAGCATCTCCGACAGAGCAGTCTGTAGGGAATCTTTAAAATTGGCCAATTCATTGCACTCCCAGAAAATATGCTGCCAGTTACCTCTTTCTTCCCCATCACACCTCCAACATTTCCTGTCTACCTGAGGAAAAATTCTTTGGAGTCTGCTTGGGGTATAAAAATACTTATGTAAACACCTCCACGCAAAGATCCTAAATCTTCTAGATTTTGTTGCATATTTAGGGAGAAACATATATCCCCTCATTGTTTCTTTGTGAATTGCGTATCCAGTCTCTCTTCCCAATCCTTCCTACCTCCTCTGATTGATTCTTATAGTTATCATGCAATATTTGATATGCTCTACTAATTATTTCTTTCTTCATGGCAACTTCTGGTCTAGATTCTACTAAAAACTCTACCAGAGCTGGTCTATTGGCAGAATCTCCTTTCTCCATTCCTGTGTTGACTTAGTTCTTAGAAGACCTTTTGCTACTTTATGAATATAATATTCTGTATGATTATTGTTGTTCTCCTTAAAGGTCTGCATCCAAAATCCCAGTCTCTCTCTCTGTCTGTTACTTGGGCTCCCCCCTGTTTTGTCATCATCTCTTTCCACTTTGAATTATAGTTTTCTGCTTGTACTATGTATAGGAGCCTTAACTGTGTTGCTCTGAAATACCCCTTCAACTCTGATAATCCCGATCCGCCCTGTTCTATTGAAAGAATAAGCTTATCCCACTTGACTCTTGCCATCTACCCCTCTCAGATGAAATCCTTTAACTCTTTATTAATTGCTATCTACAACTACTCCTCTGGTTGATAAAAATATGCCTGATCTGTGTATAACACTAAAGAGACTAAAAATATTTTAACTGCTTGTATCTTACTATCAATATCCATATAACAGAGCTTCTATCTTCTCAGGTTTTTGTATTATCTTTTTGTTTAGTCTCTTCCCACATATCCTTAGCTGCCACACCTGTATCATTTTAATCCATCCTCTTTTTATCATGTCCCCATAAGTATGGATATTGCTGAACCAATTCATATGTGGGCACATAATTTACTGCTATTGCTTTTGTTTTAGCTTCATTCATTTTGTATCCTGAAAGGGTTTGACATTGTCTCAATATATTCCACAGCACGATAATGTCCCTTTCTGGTTTTGTCAGGTATAAAGTAATGTCATCTGCAAATAGAGCCAGTTTTTTTTTTTACTATTATACCAATTATATCCTTGAATTTCTGAGCCCCTTATTTTCTTTGCCAATGGTTTTAAATATGATGCAAATAACAAAGTGGAGAGAGTATGCCCTGCCTGGTTCCTCTGCTCAAGCAGACATTATCAGAAAGGACTCCACCCATTTTAATTTTCACCTCTGATCCCTCATATATCCTCTTAATCAACATTATACTTTTATCAGGGAATGCAAATACTTCCATTGCTAATGCTTTCTCTGCATTAAGACCCACCAACAACAGTGGTATTTTCTTATATTCTGCTTCCCTCTGGATCATCACTGTTCTGTTAATGCTGTCAAATGTTTGCCTCCCCTCCACAAAACCACATTGATCCATATCTATCAATCTTGGCATCAATGTTGCCATTCTTTTAGCCATTATAGACATAAATACTTTATAATCATGATTTAATATTGAAGTGGGCCTCTATGAAACTGGATCTGATGGATCTTTACCCTCTTTAGGTATTACATCTACTACTGCTTTCTTCCAAGATGTTGGTACTTCTCCCCCTCTTAAATACTGTTAAACAAAACCTTCCAGATCTTTAGCATTTTTCCCCTCCTAGCTTCCAAACTTCCACAGGAATACCATCTATTCCTGGTGACTTTCCTGGAGATTGATTATATATCACCATTTTTATCTCATCTCCTCCTATCCTAACTGTTAGTAATTGAGCCTCCTTTACCTCTAACATTGGCATATTTAATTCTTCCATAAGCATTTCTGTTTGTACCTTTTCTTGATTTCTATATTTCTCTGCTTTATACAGACTTTCATAGGACTTCCAAAATATATCTAATACTTCTACAGGATCCCTTGTTATCTTCCTTGTTATAGGCTCCCTAAGCTTGGTGACAGCCGTTTCTACTTTCTGTTACATGAGTTGTTGTGCTATAAGTTTTTGTGCTCTAGAGTTATTATCAAAAAACAGTTGCTTAACAGTAATCTTTTCTAAACTCATGCATATTATTGAGGTAATCCCTTATTTTTTGTTTAGCATTCTGCAGTTGTTCCTCTTCTTGTTCTGTGAGATTCCCCCATTTTGTAATACTTTAACGTTTGTCAGTCCCTCTAAATAATTCTTGTTTCTTTTTAATCATAGCGCCTTTTCTTTTATTTCCACCCAATTTTTAAATTCCACTTTAATTTTATCCCACTCCTTAGCTATATTTTTCAGGAGAAGTTTCTATCTTCTCTAATAGCTCCTGAATAATTTCCACTACCCACTCCTTAAAGTCCTCTCTTTTCAACAAATAGGTGGGAAAGCACCAGTGTCTCATTTTTCTTTCTTTACCCTGTGTTTTTATTTTAGTTATTATTAGCACATGATCTGAAATAGTTATTGGGTGCATATCAAGACCTTCAATTAAATGCACACATTCCTGTGAAATGTGACTTCTGTCCAGCCTAGCCCAGCTTTTGTATCTTGCCGAATAATATGTAAATTCTCTCCAAACTCGTAGTACTGAATTCACATCTTCCATGACAAATATTTTCATAAATGTCTTAAAAATCTACCCTCCTTTATTATATTTTTTCTTTCTGAGCCCCCCCCCCCAGGCACATCTTCATTGTTGCAAGTCAAATTCCAGTCCCCACCTATAAGTAATATTTGTCACTGAAAGCTGAATATTTCCCCCAGAATTTTGTTAAGCTCCATTATAGCAGTTTTCAGTGTAATATAAATACATGCCAGTGTAATCCTCCTCCCTTGCCAATAACACCTTAATACTACAAATCTACCATTATTGTCTTTTTTTTTCCTCGTCTCTTACTATTGGAGCTCCTCTTGCAATTAATAGAAGTACTTCTGTCTTCCTTTGCCCTAGGTATTCTGCTAAATAACCATCCCGAAAACCTTACTTTATCAAATTCACATGTTCAGTTCTTTCCAGTCATGTTTCCTGTAGCATAACTATTTCCACTGTACATTTTTAATATGCTTCAGTACTCTTTCTTTTTTGTATTTATCTGTGAGACCATTAATGTTTAAAGACATTATAGAAAGAATGATATTCTTGAGGGATTATTGTTCCCATCTTTTATATATAACAGCTTTTTTGTTAAATGTCTAGTTCCAGCTTTTGTGTTACATGCATGCACTGTTTGGCAGGTTAATCTTTTATACAATTGCTTCTTGTCATCTCTGTTTGAGCCTGTCACATCTTGCATAACTTTTTGTTTTATTGAAAACTGTCATACAGAAATACACAAAGACAACCAATAACCCCCCCAAACCTAACTTAATAATAACACACAAAATTATGTACATCTTCAAATATTAAAGTTTTACCCTTCTAAAAGGATCAAAAGTTCCAAACCGACAGCCGCACTTGAGCTAAATGGAAAGAAAGGTTATCCATGCTAAGACACATGGTACAGGCTGTGATTCTATTAAGTGCTGTCTGGTTTTGCTTTCTCTTTATTGGTCCCTCAACTGGGAAAAAGCTTGAATGCTTTTAGAAAACATTTTGTCCAAGCCATTTCTCTTTATCAGATTGTCTGCTAGTGACATGAGAACCAGATACAAATCTGTTTACTAGAAAAAAGCCTTATAATATTCAATATTGTTTTACATTTACTTGCTTTCTGTTAAAACTTCTTATTATATAAAGCTAATGGCCTTGACCCAGTCATTCCCCTATGCAAGAATGAGAAAAAGCTCACTAATTTTTATTTTGTCATGCTCTTTTAACCAGATCCTTTTTCCTTTTTTTCTTTTACATTGAAGTTTCTACATTTCTTAAATCTGAACATGGAGAAAAAAAAAAAAAAAAACGGAGCACCTATTTACATTAGTGTCCCCATTACACTTAAAAATCCTGGATCCTGGATTCACTACCATGCATTTAGCACATCGGGCAACAAGCTCCCTTCAGCACTTGTTGTTTCTGTAGCAGCTATGGGTTTTACAGGGTCGGGTTGCACCACACATTTGCACGGGCACACACACACCTAGGGCCAATTTAGAATGTCCTGTCTACCTACTGCTTGTCTTTGGAATATGGGAGGAAACTGGAACCCCCAGAGGAAACCCACATGAACACAGGGAGGACATGCAGACTCTACACAGAAGGCACCCCAGATGAGAATTGAACCAGAGAATCTCTTGCTGTGAAGTGACAGCGCTAACCGCTACAACACTGCACTGTCCAAACTTAAAAGTAACTGAAAAATGTTACTTTATAACATGCAAAGAAAATCATGCACCACTTTAAGAAAAACATTGTTTTACTTAGTTAATTTTCTCCCTCCTCTTCCCCTCTGCTGAGTATTTTTCTGATCATTAAAGACATGAAGTAGGGCATATGCTTTAGAGTCTTCTACAAGTTTAACAAAGTGTAAAAAAGTCCAATATTTCCAGATTTTCTTGTTCTGTCCTGTTTCACAAATATAATTATTGCTTTGTAATCCCACATTTGTCTGTTTCCAAGGTACTGGTTTTAGTCTTCAAACGTTAATGACATGAAGTAGGGCATATGCTTTAGAGTTCCCTACAAGTTTAACAAAGTCCAAGAAAGTCCAATATTTCCAGATTTTCTTGTTCTAGTCCTGCTCATCTCATAGGTTCATAGGTGTGTACTAGGCTAATGGCCTTTACAAGCCTAGCCCATAGAAATGCCCTGGTATTATGCCGCCCGATGTTAGTTCCCAGTGTCTCTATCAAGTACAGCCACTGGAGTGATCCCCGGGGTGAAATTTCTATTTCCCATCCACTCATCAAGATTTCTCTTGAAGAGGGCCAGTGAGGTTCTCTGCTTGACATATATGGAAAGTCTATTCCAGAGCATGGGTAGTCTCTGGGTTATGAACCTGTCTCTCCAGCATGTTCTGTTGATTGTGGTAATGAGGTTGAGGTCTCTGGAGCATGTGGTGTGGAGGGATTGGGATTGCTTTAGATATAGCATTTCTAACAGAGCTGGGTCAGACATAGCTTTGTAAGTCAAGCAGAGCTCGCCTCTTAGTAGATGATATGAGATAGAGAATGGCTGGAGTTTTTTGAGTCTGTCCATGTAGTACATGTGTTTAAGGCCTAGGATCCTCTTTGTGAGGTACCTTTATTTCCTTTCTAGCTGCTTCATGTGTCTAGTGAGGTACATGCCAAGTGGGGCATTATACTCAATGATTGGCCTAATGAGGGAAAAGTAGAGAGAGAGAGAGAGAGATGATGATGACCTCTTTCTTCCTGGATGCAAAACCGTTGGTAATGAGATGTGCCACATAGAAGGAAAAAATTACCAGCCCTGCCAAGTCTTGAACCCAGGGCCCTGTACACCACAGTCAGAGCAATGTGCCACTACACTATTTGAGTCCATCTCCAAAACCCTGTCTCTGCTTCATCTCCAGTGCACTGTCAGTTCTTCTAGTCAACTCCTCTGTCTTTTTACCTCTCTCAAGTATTTTCTGTTGAAACACTGGGAAAGGTTTCATTGGCACAGTGTCTCTGTGGTCTTTATTACCAGTAGAACAAGAAGCAGAATCTACTTCTGTTTCACAGTTCACTTTTATTTGGACAAACATTTGTATTTCTTCCTTAGCATGTCCTTCATCAAAAAATGTTTTTGTTCCTCCAGGGAAAAATATTTTGAAGATAGCTTGGTACAGCAGTTTGAATCCCATGCCTGCTTCTCGACATTCCCTAAATAATGGAATACATGTATTCCTCTTCTGCCTGGTGTACAATGAGTAGTCATTCTCCACTATCTCCCACTTTTAGCACTTTGTCCTTCTATCACAGTTTTGTCCGAATCAACTCCTTCTCCTGGTAAGATTGCATTTTTACTATTAAAGGTCTAGGTTGTTTTCTCATAGCCAGATTTGGAGCATACACGCAATATGTCCTTTCAATTAACAATTCCTGTTGTGGAATACCAGTCCAGTTGCTTATTTATGATTTCATGAAATTAATGTAGTCTGTTCCTTCCATCTTCTCAGGTACAGCAGAAAATCTTAGGTTTTTGTACATGCTCTGCCCTCTAATTCTATTATTTTTGAACCATCTATTCTTGTGCATTCTCATATTCAACCAGCCTTTTCTTCATTTCTACCTCTGAGTTTTGCAGTTTTATCACCTGATCTGAGTATCTGTTTATAGCTTCTTCCATTTTTTCCAGCCTTTTATTGTTTGAGCTGATATAGTCCATCAGTGTTTAATTTATTTTAATCAGGTCCGTGTGCATTTGCTTTATACTTTATGTCTGAAGCTTGCACTTCTTTTTGCTGAACATCTGCAGTACTTTTCCTGGTCAGTGTTTTTTTTTTTTTTGTCACCTTTTATAGCTGATTTTCCTTCAAGTCCCCTATATTTATTTTTTCCTGGCATCCAGACAGTGCACTTATTAGCCAGCTACTGAAATTTTCTCATAAATCCAGGTCCGCTGGCTTTCTCTGCTAAGATTCTGTTTTCACATTGGAAGAGCTAGAATTAAACTGTTACTCAATGTGCAGCCACTGTGGAAGTGTCGATATTAACTTTTAGCCTTAAGAAAAAGTACACTGGTTCACTTTAAAAAAAAAAAAAAACTAAATTATATACTGTTCTAATAAACACATTGAAGTATTTAGGTTGTTAGGAGAGCTATTGCTTAATTCACGTGCAGTTTTATTTTTAACAAGCTGCTTGCCCTTGTACTTTTTAATTTTACATTTCCCTAAGCACACAATGCTCAGATCTCTCAATATTAATTTCCTGTACCTGCAGTCAGCTTGTCTCTATGGAAACATAAGAACAGAATGTATAGCTACCCTTGGCTACAGACTTCTCAAATCACAATTAACATTTATTTGCCAAAGGAAAAAAAAAAACAAGCTTGTTTTCTCATTTTTCAAGCCCACATGCTAACACACACGCGCGCATCCATGCATGAGTGCTCACGCGCTCACACACACACACACACACACACACACACACACACACACACACACACACACACACACACACACACACACACACAATGTTTTTAGATTAAGCCAAGGGTATAAATGCAGACATACACCTATGCAAAACTAAAAGAAAACATCTCAACTCTACATATATTATAATCGGTGCACTTTTACACCCCATCCAACATCCCAAGATTACAGCATATTAACTGAAACATGCATTTATGTAGACTTCCCTCTCTTTTTACAGTGCAATGCTTACATTTTTTAAAACAAAAAAAAGTACTTGCTTACTTTAGCATATTTACCACACACCAGATCACTGAAAAGATTCACCCTCATTCCCTCATTTTAGATACCCTGACTATGTACGACACAAATCTGCTTTACTATATAACATGTAATTTATATCATGAAAAGATCTTTTTTAAACAAGAAACATCTTTATTGCATTATCACTCATGATATAGCAATCGTACATTTATATAAATTAAAACAAAGTATATTGACATATTTTGAATTGCAAACATTATATATCACATATAATTTTACTTATTTATTTCCAGTTTGATACCGGGGAGGTCCACTGTGCTTCTTCTAGACAGTCATTGTAAGTTAAACATTACATCTGAAGTTGTCAATCTTCATTCTGTCATCAACCTAGGGGTTTGGTTCCGATCCTTCGGAAATGACTTGGCAGCTTCTATACCTTGTGGATTCCAAAAACTCTCGAGCACATCCCTTACCCATAATGCTTTGAGTAGGTTACCTCAAATCTCATTTGCTGCTTTCAGCTTCAGACGTGGTTCTCCATCTCTCTCTCGAGCCTTACCAGTTAAGTCAAATAATTTCCAAATTTCTCACTTCTAAACCTAATTCTAGACTTTTATTTGCCTATCACACCTTCTAAATATCTTTGTCATTTTTTTAGGTGAATTTTTCCATTCTTTCATTTTTTTCTCCCTTTCCTTCTACAGTTAGGTAGCTTTTACTTACCATTGCTGGTATCCCTTACCCTCTCCCCTTACCACTAGGTAAGTCTTATTACCATTGTGGGTAATTCTTTTCCATTTAAAAAAGGCCCCTTTTCTATCATTCTTCTCTCCCTGTTGATTTTTCTAGTGTGTATGTGTGTGCTTTGTCATTGCTGACTTCTCATTGAAATGGCAGATAAAGAGAAGACTCCGGATGGCTATAAAAATGTATGAAATTTGGTCATAAAAATTCCCTTTTTGGACCAGCATTCATTATGTGTATACTGCTTGTATACATATTTTATAAGTTCTGTGTATTTAAACAGTTAGGACACACATATTTATGTTGTTTTTAAACAAAGAATCTGTTGAGTAATTGAGTTAATTAATTATTCAATAGGATTGTGATGTGATTGGTTAGACAATGAGAATTATGACTTTAATGAAGTGATGCTTTTGACTTTTATTAACTCTGACGAAGCCATTTATAAATGGCGAAAGCACTTAGTTTTTAAAAGATTATCAATAAAGAAGTTTTTTTCTGTTCGTTTTCGGTTTTGTTGTTTTTTTACAAGTTTAACCCTTGTTGAGTTTAAGTTTTGTTTTCTTGGGTCTCTTACATTTGCAAGAGGACTGCTCTACCTGCCCACTCTTTCAGCCACAGAGAGTTGGTAGAGAGAAAGAACAAGCTCATCCTGAAAGGCCTGCTTCCTTCTTCTTTTGGGGAGGTTATATCTGGATCTCTGGTTCAGGAGAAGACTAAACAAAAATCTGGACATACTTCTTCTGATTCTTCCTCCTCCTCTAGATCTTTGGAGGCAAAGAAATACTCTGCCTCAGTTCCGAGCACTTCCTCAGCTCTGAGTCCAAAAACAAAAAAGACATCGGAGATGACTTCTAAATCTTTGATCCTGAAGCATGCTTTGGAACCGTTGTCTGCTTCATCGGTTCTGACACCTTCATCTGCACAGGAACAATTGGCATCTTCCTTTACACCTCTAGCTATGACTCAGTATTCCCCTTCAGTGGACCCTTTTGCTGACAGGCCATTGTCTCCCTTCTTGGGCAGACCAAAGTCACCCTCGGTGATCTTCGTCTATTCTTCCTGAAGAGGTTGCTGATGAAAATACTTTGAGCCCAAGCGTATCAGGCACTCCGTCGGTTCCTACCACTTTGGGACAGGCACTGATACTGATACCGATACCTTTCCCTTCCATACCTCCTCCTCTAACCTCTACAGGTACTTTATAGAGTCCTTGGTTCCATGTTTTCCAGAACCAACCATGTTGGATCCGAACATGCCCTGAGAACTTCTGTTGTCTCAGAACTGGAGTTCTATCAGAGCCATAGCTTTCCTGTTGGTTATGAGGCATTGGGGTCTACTCCTTTTTTATCAGAGCCATCTCAGCATCTTGGAAAATTAGCATAGACAAAGTTTGGATCTGACTTCAGTCTCAAGGAGGACCTCATTGGTTCATGGATGGGCTTCGGCACAGAGGTCCGCCCTTTTCATTCCAGAGTCCTACTTGTCCTTTGGTGGGTCAACCTTTGAGGCCATGAAGAGGGCATTGACTACTTCTAGCACCAGGTCAGTTCCTTCCTCCTTGGAGCCTCCATCTCTGACTTTTTGGTTCAAAGCATCCACCAGTCTCTCCACGGGGTTAGCGGGTACTGCAGCCTCTTTTTCTGAAACCTCTCCAGACATTCCCCCTGAGGAGGTCCCATGGAAGAAATTGTACAAGAGGAAACACTTAGACTCTCCAGAGGAGTCCATCACAGAAGACATGGATTTTGATGAGGGTGAAGGGTCCCCCAGGTCACCTCCTGATGATGTCTTCTTTGGAGACATCCTGAAATTCCTCAAGCAGGGAGGTGTTTTGAAGTGCCTTAGCCCTTCAACCGAGGAATCTGAGTACCTGCAGGCTTTTAGTACCTGCCCATCTACTTCCTGAGTGCCTCTGCCCACTGGCAAGCTCATTGAGTTGAACTCTCATCAGGTGTGGAAGGCCCCCTGATGCCACTGAACCAATCCCCAAGAGACCAGAGAAAATTGTCACACCCCCGGAGGATAAGCCCTCCTGGACAAAGAGAGTTCATGTAGATACCTTGGTGGTAGCAGCAGCCATTAAAAAGGAACTAGCAGAGGAAAGTTCCTCTATCCATCTACCCAACAAGGAGTCACAGATGATGGATAGATTGGGAAGAGAGATTATGCTTCATTGACCTTTGCCCTATGGTCTTTGAATTACCTGGTGCATTTTACTAGATTACAGAGAGATCAGATTAAGGAGCTGTCAGATACTCTGTCAGGAGCTGTTTCTGAGGAGGTACGAGAATCAGTCACCTCTCAGCTGGCTACCCTGACTTCCATTTCTAACTCTTCCATGAGGCTCATTTTACATGCAGCAGGTTCAGGTATTTCCCTAAGGAGGCATGCATTTGTGCGATTTTGCGGACCTCTTCAAGTCTTCATTTGTCACTGCACCTTTTGACAGCTCATCCCTTTTTGATCCAACTGTTAGAGACACTTTAACCAGGTGTGAGAAAGATGGGAAAACCCTTTCTGCAGTAGGATTATATTTTTCCACTCCTCAGTGGTCCTTTTCTAGGAACCAATGAGGAACAGGTAAAATGTGGTTCAGAAAATCCCAAGGGTCTTCCCAGAATACACCTGATGATGGTTCCCCCCAAGGACAGAGTGAATGGAGGCCTGATTGCCCACCTCTGGAGGCAATCGGGGGTCGCTTATCCCTGCACCTAAGAGCCTGGTAAGAAATCACATCCAATACTTGGGTGCAGAGAATCATTTCCAGAGATTATGTAATCCCCTTTTCCCTTCGTCCTCCCTATTAATTCCTTGATGTTCCACCCAGTCAGAGGGAACAAGCAGCCATTAAAATACAAAAGCTGATAGAAAAAAAAAGTCATCCAAGAAGTCCCACCAGACCAAACAGAATCGGTTTTTTACTCAAAATTCTTTTTAGTGCCAAAAAAGACAGGGGACTGGAGACCAATTTTGGATCTCAGTGAACTGAACAAATCTGTTCGGAAAACCGAATTCCGGATGGTCACAGTTCAGTCCATTTTTTCATTTTTAGGAAAGAATGACTGGATGTTTTCTATAGATCTTTAGGACATGTACTACCACATGAAGATGGACAGACATTCCAGAAGATTCCTTTGCTTCTTGCTTGGAGCCAGTCATTACCAATTCTGAGTTCTACTCTTTGGTCTCACCACAGCCCCCAGGGTGTTCACCAAATGCATGGCAGTAGTAGCAGTTTACTTGAGTGCAAGAATTCCAGATGTTTCCTTAGATGACTGGCTCATTTCTGCTACTACCAGGCAGCTACTGCTAACAGTAAATCAAAAAGTCTTACAATTATGTGACCATTTAGGTATCATAAACAACTTTGAAGAATCCTCGCTGGAACCAACACAAAATCTAACTTTTATAGGAGCTTTGTTGGACACAAGAACATGCAATGTCTCACTTCCTCCATCTCATCTGGAAACTATTCAGACTCAAGTCCATTCAGTATTACAAAGAAATAGAGTTCCAGCATGGCAAGTATTTCAAGCATTAAGATCAGTGGTGGCTGCCATAACTCTTGTTCCCCTAGCTAGGTTTACAGATGAGAATTTTACAGTGGCTGCCAGCAGCACAGTGCTCTATCCTTCAGCATCCCTTGTCAATGTCAGTCTTAATCCCCAACACATGCAAAAGAGATCTCCTATGTTGGAGTAATTCAAAACAATTCTTACAAGGACACCCATTAATTCCCCCTCAACCCAAGGCCACACTGACCATGGATGGTTCCCAGTTTGGGTGGGGGGCATTGCCAGAGAAAGACACTCTTAAGGCATTTTGTATCCAACAGAGGCCAATCTGCACATAAATGTTCTAGAGATGAGAGCAGGGCTATTAGTGTTGCAAGCATTCCAGGACTCTCTAACTCTAGGGATGACTGTGATTCAGACAGACAACATGACAGTGGTCTGGTACATCAACAAACAAGGTCGTGCCAGATCTTACCCCTTATGCTGAGAAGCCCTCAGAGTACGCCAGTGGGTGATGTCATCTGACTGCTTTCTAATTGCAATGCCTATTCTGGGGAAGTCAAATGTGATAGCAGACAAACTGAGCAGATGCATTCTTCTACCTCATGAGTGGTCTCTCAATCCAAAAGTTTTGGAAATGATATTCTGCATATGGGGCCAGCCTTACTTCACCCTTTTTGCCTCCACTCTGAACAACAAATGCAGCAGCTATTTTGCCCTCATCCCCCCAGAGGGGCAATTACTGAGGGATGCTCTTCTTCACAATTGGCCACCCGGTCTCCTTTATGCCTTTCCACTGACCCCACTAATTCCCAAATTCCTACAGAAAGCAGCTCAGTTGAAGAGCAAAGTCATCCTCATTGCCCCCTTATAGCCTTGACAAATTTGGTTCCTCTTCCTTTGGCCTCATCTGATACAACAACTTTGGATTCTGGATCCAACTCTGGACCTCCTGTCACACCCAACAGGCATCAGTAACCCAGACATTACAACTCTCAAGCTGACAGCTTGGTTTCTCCAGTTCCATTAGTGGCCAGGCATGATGTGCTCTCTTCCACAGTATGGTGCATCCTTTTGTCATCTCACAAACCATCTACACATAAACTTTATGCAAGTAAATGGAAAAGATTTGTTCATTGGGCCTCTCTACATCACCTCGATCCTTTTTCAGTGCCATTTCATGAAATTCTTCATTTTCTAGCTTCTATTTTCAATTAAGGCACTTTCACCTCTACATTTAAAGTCCAATGGCAGCCATTTCTAATTTCCGCAATGGTTTCCATGGATCATCAGTGGCTTCACATAGGCTTTGTAAAGCCTTTTTGAAATGGGCACTCCTCCTTAATCTCCTTTACAAGGATTCTTCTCCTCCTTGGGATCTTTCTCTGATGCTGCAAGCTCTGACACAATCCCCTTTTGAACCAGCATCTAGGTGTGATCTAACGTTTCTGTCCTGGAAAATTCTCTTTTTGGTAGCCATCATCTTGGCTAGATGAATTTCAGAAATTCATGCACTATTGCCTAGATCATCATATTTGATTTTCATAAGGATAGAGTTTCTCTCAGAATCAACCCATCCTTTCTACCTAAGGTAATTTCAAAAACCAACCTTAATCAATGCATCAACCTTCTGTTGTTTTTCTCAATTTTTTCTAACAAGGGTGAGTACTCATTACATCTGTTAGATGTTCACAGATGACTAAGATTCTACCTTGACAGGACCAAGGGTATCAGGGAATCTGACCAGCTGTTTACTTCCTTTTCACATAATAAATTAGGGCAACCTGTGAACAAAGTAACCCTAGCTAAGTGGATTTTGGACTGTATCTCGTTCATTTATAGGAAGATGGGTGTTTCCTTGCCTATACCCCAGAAAGCACATTCAACTAGAGTGGTAGCTACTTCTGCTGTCTTCCAATCGAGAACATCCATAGATGACATCTGTGCAGCTGCAATTTGGGCATCTCCCCATACCTTTTTACTCATTACAAGTTAGATCTGGTCTCTAGGGGAAAAGCATCATTTGGTTCAGTGGTGCTCAGGAATATCCTTCCTTGAGTTCACCCAGCATTATAAGTAGCTGGGGACTCTGTCCCACAGGTTGATGACAATGATGATTGACAACTTCAGCTGAAGAAGTTATGTCTTACCATAGCATTCCATCTGAGTTGTCCATCTTCATTCATCGTCAACATACCTCTCAACCTGGAAACATCAAAAATCTGGACAAGGCCCATGAAAAATAGGTACAAATCTGTACACCGATTAACATCAAATTTGCATACAAAATTATGTAACCCCACCCACTCCAATGGAATTGTGGAATACCAACTTTCAAACACAAACTGAATAACAGACAACCAAAATATGGCACCAGAGTGTCCCTGCAGCCATTCCAATGTCCCATTACCTGTCTGTTTCACCCCATTTACCATAAACACTAATGTGTGCATACTGCTTTACTTCTACAATGATTATTTGGATTTTATTTTTACATTTTATAGCAAAATGCAAAAACACTAAGACATCTGCTAAACAAAGCAATACTGTCTCACAATGAAAACAGACTTGGCATTAAAACTTCTGTGCCATTGAAACTCACATTCATTAAAACAGCACTGAAACCCAGACACCACATCCAAAGAAAATGCATCTGACCAGTGGTGGATAAAAAATAAATTCCAGTGTAGCCAAAAGTAAAAACCACAACGACTTTAATACTCCATCAATAAAACAATAAAACCATCTACTTCAATCTATAACTGACTAAGCGCTTTCACCCATTAGAGGGCATCCTCAGAGTCAGTTATTTAATTGTTACAGATCGTTTATATAGAGACTTTAAATTGCCATTCTCAAATGAGAAAAAACTTTCAATTAAATAATTATAATAAATAGTTGTTCAATTAGTTTCACATATATTAACCCTTCAAGGTTGAACCACAAACTACAGTTGTAAATCATTTGTGAATTTAAATTCTGATGCATAACCAAAAGTAAATTGTTATTATAAAAAACACCTCTATGTAGAATATAAAATGTATTTGTTTTTACTGTGTAGAAAAACAGATTCATTCCACATTTTTCTTAAAATAATATTCTAATAATAATATTATAATATATTTATTTTAAAATGCTATATCAGGAGAGCCCCATGTTTTAAAATGCAAGCCAAAGAGACAACATCATTAATGCCAGGCGAAGTACTGGCATCCAATCTAACATGCCATAAGCACTCCTTTACTTCTAACATGTTCTGATAGTCACCCCCAAAGTCTTTTTTGTATATCCTATCTATAACAAAAAATATAAATTTATTAAAACTTGCACATCTTTGGCTATGAATGAATAAAGAGTTTGTTGCTTTTTTGTTCTTAATGTCTCTTACATGTCCCAATATTCTTTGTCTCAGTTTTCTAGTTGTCATTCCTATATAAAAAGCAATGCAAGATAAACAGGTTGCTGCATATATAACCATGCTGGTATTACAATTACAATAGCCCGGACTTGCTATTGTTCTTTTAAAATTCCCTAGTGAAACATATGGTCCATCATTAATAAACTTGCATGCCTTGCATTTTCCACACTTAGCCATCTTGGCTGGTCTCAGGCTAGTGGGTTTCGGTTTCCTTTCCAAAAGTTCTTTAATGTTTGAACCTCTGCTGTTTATAAATCTTGGGACCCCCCTTAATACTTTAATAATATCTTCAGATAATATGCTTTGCCAACCTGTTTGAATAATTTCCTTAAATTTTCCTGATTTTTCATTATAAGGTAGTACCAAACCTACATGGGAACTATTAGATACTTGCTTTTTCTTTGGGGTGTTAGCCATTCCAAATTCAGTGTCTAACAGAATAGGCTTAAAATCTACACTTCTTTAGTTGATATTTCAGTCTTGGTCAACATTAACAAATCCATAGGGTATCCCCTCTCAGAAAACAAACCAATCAGCATATTCAACTCTTCAAGAAATGTTTCATTCTCACTAGTTATTCTGGATGCCCTAATCATCTGGCCTTTGACTAAATTCCTTTTCATATAGTAAGGATGACAGCTCATAAAATGCAAAAAGGAATTACTGTATGTTTTTTTCCATAAAGACTTGAATGTAATTTCCCTTCTTGGTGGATAAAGATTTGGGCCGTTTTCAAATCATTGGCCCCTTGCAGCTTGCACACAAAACAAGAAACATACATGTGTTCTTTGATACACCTTCCTGACTTTATTAAATTATATTCCTTGTATAATATAGCACACTTGTTAGACAAAGTGCATTTTAAACTTATTGTTTGAACATTTTTCCCATAAGCAATGAAACAAAATGCATGAACCAATAATGACAAAACTGCCCAATTCAGAACATGTCCATCATAAAAGTCTACTTCCACACCACCACTATATATATATATATATATAGAATGACAGCAGTGTAAGCCATAGGCATCTTGCACAGCTTCTCGCACTTATTTTCAATTTCAGTTTTTTTCTTTGGAGGGGGGGGGGGCAGACATTTTGGAAAGTTGTTAGAATAAAATGTTGTGTTACCACAATTCATTTCACTGCCAAGTCTTTGAACCCAGGACCCTGTGCACTAGTCAGAGCAACACACCACTATGCCAAATCCGCAGTTTTCTGAAAGATAGTAAGACTGAAACTTAAATGGCTATCATTTAGTGAATTCATTTCTCACTTCTCACCATAGCTCTAGTCTCAACATCTTAGCACAAAAAAACCTGGACAAAGCCAATAATGGGGGAATAGAATTTCAGTGGAAAATATGAGCATTCCTAATGCACCCAGCAGAATTTCTCTTGCTGAAGTTCCTTTGGCAGAAAGCTAGAAGCTTTGGATAGAGAAATTTGGTTTACTCCTCTCTCTGACTGGAATAAAAAAGAAGCCTGAATATGTAAAGTATGTCACATTTCTGCATGTTGCCAACAAATAAGCCTTGAAAATGTGCATTTTTTTTTAAAAGATGAGAAACCCAGAACAGCAGCAGTTACAGAGAAGTTCAAAGATTACTATGATCTTTAAAAGAAACTATTTATTTACCATTTTTCTTTACAGAGGCTACAGATTGTTATGTTAATAAAATGAAAAAAAAATCAAGAATTCAGAATAAGTTTGCACTTGTAGTACAAGATATGATCAAGGGGCAGTCTGTTGGTAAAAACAGACAAGGCCTTATCAAGAGCAACTTCAACCAACTACTATACAAAAAAAATAATCAACTGAACAAAGGGATATATGCAAGATAAGTTGCAAGTCAAAATGCAAAAATGACAAAATGAGTGTTTTGTAAAAGTAAGGGAAAACAAGAAAATGGTAATTAGGTGCATAAAACACAGGGTACATTTTAAATTTGAGCCTTGTTTTATGCATTGCTTCTCCACAAACATGCAAACGTTTAACTCTTTCACCTTCAGTTATATATTACAAGCAGTTAAAGATAATTTATTCTTCTAAGATTATCACTAGATGATGCTATTTACTTCAGTTCCATGTTTTCAATGATTCAGACAGAATGGTGTCTACAAAAAAGACGATCAAGATCTCTTAAACTGTATTGGATTACTCACTACAAAAATTCATAAAGCCCCACAGAAGTCATCTTGTGGTTTATCTGTCATCATTCTTAGTGGGACTCTGAGCTTGTTAGATTCACGCCAATGTAGAAACAAGTAAAAAGTAACAGCTTGCATTGCAAAAAATTGTTTTCCTTGGTCAATAGTGTACAATGCCTGATATGGCAAGCCTTTAATAGCTTACACACGTGTGTGTGTTTTGAGAGAGAGAGAGAGAGAGAGAGAGCATGCGCTCGCGCGCGCGCGCACACACACACACACACACACACACACACACACACACACACACACACACACACACACACACACACTACTTCACAGAATAAATAATAACAGATATGTTCGTTTCCTACTTCAGCCACCATCCCCATGATCCATTTGAAATTGCAGTCAGCGCTCGTCGCAGATAGAGCCAAAAGAGAAAAGATCCATACCAAAAAGCACGGAAATGCACTTAAAATCAGCCGATACCAAAATGCTCGTTTGAATTCCCGCTCGCACTCGTGGAAATGGAAATGCATTTAAAATCAACCAGCCAGCCAAAAATGTGTGCAATGGAGCCCTTGAGCTCAATTCTGACAGGCTGGTAGCCCAGACGAAGCTGATGTCATCGCTCACATGATGACGTCAGCTCAAAACAAAATGGGGGAAAAAATTAAAAATAAAACTTAGAAAAAGTCAGAAATGAAGGGGTGCCACTCGGGAATCATGGCACCCCATTATTTGGACCCCAAAACTCAGTAAAAACTGAGTAATTTGGTACAGTTGGGAGGTTTGATTGTCAACTCCCCTCCCTCCTTCCCCCTGCCAGATTTCCTGGAAGAATGGGCATTCATCTGAGATTTTTCCTTTTGGAATATATTGTCACAGCAGATATGGTCTTCTTTCATATATTTTTACATCTTTCTTTCTCTTATCAGCAAACTTGATCTGAGGTAATCTACCCAAAGCATTATGGGTAAATGATGTGCTCAGGAGTTTTTGCAATCCATGTGCTATAGAAGCGGCTGAGTCTGCTCTGAAGTATCGGAACTGAACCCCCAGGTTGACGATGAATGAAGATGAATAACTCAGATGGAACATTATGGTAAGACATACCTTCTTTATAGCTCATTCAATTCCTCCCTTCCCTTAAACCTAATTTCTCCTCCAGAATGTTATTCTGCATGTATTGCTCCCACAATTCCCATTTTTTCTATGTAATTTTCTCCTACCTTTTTCTAAAGATGCCACTTCCAGTTCTTTCATCTCTGTTAACTATATTTACTACTTCTAGTACGGTTGGTTTAGACTTTGATTTCCATTTTCTAGTAATTGCTTTTTTGGCAGCTACCAGAATTAAACTTAGCAAGTCCTTACTATGTCTAGGCAATTCCAATTCTGTATCACAGCTCAAACAATAATTTCTTTGGGTACACCAATTTGCTCACCTAGTATTCCAGACAGGGTAGTCTGCAGGGAATTGTTAATGTCTGCCAACTGATTACACTCTCAAAAGCATGTTCCCAATTACCTCTTTCTTCCTCATCACACCTCCAACATTATAAGTCTACCTGAGGAATAATTCTTTGGTGCCTGCTTGGGGTATAAAAATACCTATGAAAATACTTCCAAGCAAAGATCCTAAATCTTCTAGACTTTGTTCCATATTTGGAAGCCATACATATATCCTTCCATTGGTTCTTTGTGATTTGCTTATCCAGCCTTCATCTCTATCCTTTCTAACCTCCTTTGATTGATTCCTATAGTTATCATGCAATATTTTATATATCCTTCTAATTATCCCTTTTTTAATGGAGGCTTGCATTCTTGATTCTACTAAAAATTCTGCCACTGCTGGTATTTTACAGAGGATCCACCTATTCCTTCCTATTTGACTTTACTCTGATGTCAGCCCTTAATAGGGAAAGGCAGTCCAAATGAATTTTTGGCCTCTTCCCATTCTGTTATTTTTCCCTATATAATTATTTGCTCCTAATACCTTGGCTCCCATGTTATGAAATGTTTATACAAATAGGTTCACAAGCAAGTACTATACTAGCTGCCCTTCTGTGTCATTTTATGCCTAGCAAATTTCCCTTGGTGAAAATCAAACTCTATACCTTTCATATGTTATGCAAACCCCTTAACCATTATGCCAACCCCCTAACACTGTTAAGAACAATTTTTTTCTTACAGTTACTTTTTTCCTTTTCAGTGTTCTTGTAAACATTAGTGACATGAAGTGGGGTATATACTGTTCAGCAGTGACATAAAGTAGGTTATATGTTTTCCAGACCACCTGAAAGTTAACACAGTCAGCAAAAGTTCAATCTTTCTCAGTCACATTTTCTTGTAAAGCCATATTTCACAAATGTGATTGATGCTTTATAGTCTCACATTTATTCACTAATTTCTCTGTTGCTGGTTGTCAAAGGAAAAACAACTTCAAAAAGATCAACACACGGCAGGTTCATGTTAAGGCACTTTAATCTTGCAGCAAGGAGACAAAAACGTGCTAATACAGAGTTTGTCTAACTAGAACCAGGAAGTGAAGCCATTCTTATACATTTCTTACAAGACGTTGCCTACTAAGCTGACGTAATAAATCACAAGTTTTTTCAATATTGGTATGGCAAAAAATCTAATTTTTTTCTGTGTGCTCTGTCCTCTTAACTGTACCATTTTTTGAAATGGCTTTTATTGAGAAGTCTCATACTCAGCCAGTTTTTTCTTTGTTTCAACCTCTGATTATTGCTGTTCTACCAGTTCATCTGAATAGCTGCTTAACACTTCTTCCATTGTTTCCAGACTTTTGTTTTTATTTGAGTTTATATATATTTATATTGTTTATTTCATCAGCTCTGAGTACATTAGATTTATTTTTCCTCTAAATTACTGAAAGGCATCTTGAGTGTCAAAGCTGAAGTTTGAACTGCTTTTTGCTGAATAACTGCAGGATTCTTCCCAGTCAGTGTTTTTCCTTCACCTTTTTTTAGTTGATTTGCTGGTAACCAGGCAGTGGACTTACTAGCCAGTAACTGAATTTTCTGAAGCTGGCAGTATTTGTTTCTCAGTTTATTTTTTTCATACTAGGAGAGCTGAGATTAAGCTATTGATCAGTGTGCAGCTATCTTGGAAATCCTAAGGGAATTGTATGTTGACCAAACTTTTATTATTTTTGCCATGCAAGTAGGACTCCACTAGGATATGTAAGTTAACTTTACTACCATTTGGGCAGCTTTCTGCTCTTTAATTCAAAGAATGAAATCTAAATACAGGCTGTGTATCTTAAAATCATTATATGTGCTTGTATGATATACAGTAGTATTACTGAAATGAAGAGTAAATTCATCTGAGTCTTTCTGCACTTCTTATGAGTTTTCAGTATTCAAACTACTGAAATGATGGAAGCAACTAAATCTTTACAAACTTGAAATTTTCTGAGAAACTATTTACATAAGACTCCCTGCTACACACACCATCAGAAAATTGGATAGGCTTATGAACAACACTTTAATAAGCTTACCAAACTGATACTAAGCCTGGATTTTTGTGTACTTGTTATATGTTTATATTGTTGAAATAAAAGTATTCAGACCAGAAATGTTTCAACTGGAGTTTCACATCAGAATTATGCACCCCCTTGAGTTTCTTTACTAAACATATGCTAAAGCTTGTTTGAATATTAAACCCATTTTAGCTGTTTTTATCAATGTGGTCTAATCAGTGTGGAGTACAAGGAGGTGAGAACTTCTTTTGATCTGGAAGAAACATGTTTTGCTATGAGCTGTACAAGGAAAAATGATTTTCAAACCACTACTGCAGCGTGATAGTCAAATGTAAGGGAGCTGTCCATCCATGTGCTCAAGTGGACCAAATGTTGCACTTATTTGCATTGAGCTTAAACCCATTTTAGTGCACCAGCTATCAACAAGTGTAAGCTATAGCTGGAGTGCATCTAACTCAGTTGGGGACTTGATGATGACTTCAAGCTTACAATCATCTGCAAACTTTGTTAATCAAAGATCATTGTTTGACAAGTGGAGATTTGAGAAGTAAATGCCAAATAGCAAAGGTCACAGCACCGATCCCTGTACTCTGTGTGGACCTCTGGTCACCTTCATGCTCTCCCGTGACACACACCCCTACTCTAACTGTGTGAGCCCTGTCCTATCCATCTATGTGGCTATCCATCTAACCACACATAAGGCAATTTGGAATGCCTTCAACTTGCTTATTATATTTGCATGTGGTATGGCATTAAATGCCTTGGCACAGTTAAAGTACTCTGTGTGGACTGCATGTCCACAGTATACAGCCTGAGTAACCTTTCAAAGAAGTTCACAAGATTCATTAGACAGGATCTACCCTTGACAAAGCCAAACTGCAAGGGGTCGAGTTTGATAAGACTTTTGATATAATAGTTGATTAGGTCAGTTATAATATGTTCCATGGCTTTGCATACAAGATTCATTAGGATGATGAGTCTGCAATTCCTGGCATCTGTGATGGGGCCATACTTGTGGAGTGGCACCTCAGCAGCTGTGCTCCACTCTTATAAGACCAGTTATTAGACTCAGGTTGAAGATGTAGAGGAGAGGGTCTGCCACTGCTTGCTTAGTACTATTAATTAGACTACCGGGTATGATGTCAGGTTCCATGGATGAGGTATTCTTCATTTTCGAAGAATAATTTCATTACATGCTCTTTTGTGATGCTTGGTGGAATGATTCTATCAGGAATAAGTGCATTTGGAATAGGTGTCTCTGGGGTGAAAGTGATACTAAAGTTATTTGCAAGTATGTTAATATCCAGCTGACTTGGGTCATTTGCATCATTCTGAATATACTCAGAGTAATGCTGGTTGTTATTTCTTTTTTTCCTGACATAACTAAATAAAGATTTGTAGTTGTCTTTAGCTTGTCTAAGTTCATGGGATGCCTTAATTTTTCTTCCATCCTTTTTAGTTTCTTATCTAGTTTTTGATGTTCTCCTTAATTTGTGGGTCATTTGTTCTTTTGTCTAGGTTTAGGAGTTTCTTCCTTTTATTACATGTTTTATTAATGCTTTTGGACCACAACACTGGTTTGCTTTTAGACCTCCCCAATTGATCGGATCTATTTGGGGCTGCCAATTTAATACATTTGTCCAGGTGTCAGTAGGACATTTTATGTATAACTGTTGGCAGTATTAACATTATGGGTAATGCCTTTATACTCAAACTTAAGAGACTTCATTGTAGAATTATCAGATTTTTATATGTTTGAAGGTGTTGAATTCTGTGATATTTGTTTGTTTTTATGGTTTGGAGATTCTGAAAGAGAAGATTGGTAATTTGTGGTCTGATTTGACTAGTGAGGGGGATACCTTTGGGGTACATAAAGATACTAAATTTGTTAAATTCAGGTCAAGTATATTCTGTTCTGTAGTAAGTTATTTAACAATTTGTCCAGGAAGGGTTTTTTTATGAAATCTAAGAGTTTTTATGCATATCCTACATTGGTGTTGTAGGTCCCCAGTTAATGTTTGTGTAGTTAAAAATCATCTAGGATAATAGCATTCCTACTTATGGGGAGTTTATCCAGAATATTTAGGAATGTTGGTGATTTTCTGTAGACGTGGAGGGGGTTCTGTAGCATGCTTTGAAACTGATTGCTGATCTTAATTAGTGTGATTTGAATAAATATAAGCTTCACATGCAGGTCTCTAGGTATATATCTCAAAGTAATGTGATCTCTACAAAGTATGGAGATGCCACCACTGTTTTAACAAAGTCCAAACAAACACAAAACCTAGGTACTGAAGGAGTACAGTCTGGGCACTTAAACCAATTTCCTGTAACAACACATACGTGGATGTGCTCCATATGCAGGAGAGCCTCAAGGTCCAGCCATTTTTTGTTTAAACTTCCGGTATTAAGTGGAGCCACCTTGCTATAGTCCAGCAGTTGATTTGTTTTGGAAGTTAGGTTGGGAGGTTCATCAGATGGATGTTGCCTAAAACATCACAATGGGAGCTTCAAAAGATTTTGCCAGTATCTTAAGAAAAGATTGATGAGGATGAAATTGGTACATCTAGTAGCATTGCTGTTGCTCAACAAGAAGTTCTCCAGTTTGATTCTGGATTTATGTGCCTTTCTATTGAGTCTGTAAGTTTTACCTTTATCTAAATGAGTTTTCTGTGGGTGATTCAGTTTCCTGCCATCTCCCAAAGGCATACAGTAGATGAGCTTAATCCCATTTAAGTACACCAGCTATTGACAAGTGTAACCTCCTGTGAGTGCATGTCAGTTGGGAACTTGATGAGGACTTCAAGATTTGAGAAGTAGATGCTGAATAGTAGAGGATTTTCTCCAAACTGCCCATAGATGTGCATGTACTATATGAATGTGAGCGTTCTCTAATAGACTGTTCCCTTTCTGGAATGTGTTTCAATGTCTTATGGCTATTGACTTCCAAGGCAGGCTCTGTATTCCCATGAACCTTTGAAGGATAAAATGTGTCATCAGAAAATGGATAGATGGATGGATGTTTAGATATTGCTCCTCCAAATGATATACATTTAAAAACTCAACATCATTCCCCTTTTTCCCATTTTCTACATGGGATTGGAGTGTAATGTCAACTGTCACCACCTTTCTTGATTCACTGCCACTCACCTTGTTCAACAGTAATGTTTGACTGTCATAGGTCTTCTCTCACACTATCCATCTCTTTGTGGCTGCCCTCATGTCCTCTTGCCGTCTTCCTGTCTAGCCTAAATCTTCACCAAATTATTTTCTGTTTTCCTGCACATGCTCCTTCTCTGCAATTGGAGCTACTTGAGCTTCTGATATAATGTCGACTTTTCTTCATATGTTCCACAGTGTGCATCCTACCACCTATCTCAGACACTTCATCTCCATCACCTCTAGGTTTCTGAACTATTCTGCCTTTACTTCCCAGGTTTTTGTACCATGCAGAAGTACTGGATGTACCACTATTTTATACATGTTATTTACTGGGTTCTGGAAGGTAATAAAAGAAAATCAGTGCATGCAGTGGTTGTCATATGCCATTTGGGGACTATAACTTTAAATGGGAATTGATGAATTATACAACAGAATGCAGAATGACAATGTGGGTTTTTGAAACTGCCTGTGATCATCAGTTGTTGCTTACTTTTAACTTCTCATTTATTATGTCTTCGTGTCTTTTATATAAATACACACGTGCAATCCAGTCTTACAGTAATTTTGAAACTAAACAATTTTGTGTGGTATAGTCTTACAATAGTTTCCAAATTAAATAATTATTAAAAGGAAAGGAAGGACATCATGCACTGTATTATACGACTTTGATCTATGACTGTGATTTCAGCTAAAGTTCAGATATATCAAAATCTTTGCTACTTACTGATGAGATTGAGTGGATCAATATGAGGTTTATGAATGAGGATAATTTTGTGTGATAGATATAAGGATAAGAATACAAATATATTTTTTATAAGATTCTTTCAAGTTTAGTGAAAGTTGGAAGTTAACATATCAGAGTTAGTTGCTCTATGAGATTTCGAAGATGTTATGGTTATCTTGTGGTTAAAGGAGCTGTTAAGTAAGGATATGCCACAGAGGAAAGTTTGAGTCAAGACAATATTCTACATCTTGGGGTTGTTATAAATATGGGTGCAAATATGGGTGAATATCTTTGGTATTTGCAACAGTATGAATCTATATTCTAAATCAAGTCTGTTTTCAAGGTGCTGATCTTGCAACCATTTTTATTACCTAAATAATTTAAGGAAGGTACTTAGAAGACATTTACATCCACCAGAATAGTTTATAGTCAGCTTGGATTCATACTATGAGGATTCCATACAATATTCATCATGACAGTTGGACTGAAGCTCTCTGGTTAAGGATGAATCTCGCCTTTCAGTAAACTCAGATTCAAGAATTTTGATTTTATATAACAATTCAGTTTCTCTTTGCCATTTCTTTTTTTTATGAAAGGATGTCTTTGAAATAAAATGTTCTTTGTGTTCAGTCTTAAATATTGCCCATAAAGTGTCTATGGTAGATACAAAGGAAGTACACTGTAAAATACCTAGAGTATTGATTAACCTAAAGATAGTCTAACAAATTGGAATGAGTTTATTATCTAGGGGAAGGGCTAGAGTCTTCACTATGCAATACCTTAAAGTTACAGAGACATATAGACACACAATACAGACAAAAAGTATTTTGCTTTTAGGTTGCAAAAGGAAGGTGGCTACAATTGTGTAGTATTACAGATTAAATCCTCGTTAACGTTTGGAAATGCTTTATTGTTCTTCTAGGGTGAGCAGGTGTTGATTGCTTTTTACGTAGTTTCACAATGCTCAAGTCAATTCTACATGTATGATTTCTTAAGGGAGACCGCCACCATGAAACTCCAAAAATATATATTTTTTCATTTTTGTATCAGTATCTTGGTGATGTTCAATAAACACACTGCATTACTGGCATAGTGGTGGCAGACCCTTGTTCCCCAGAGCTCATGTTTGTCTGTGGGTGTGAAGGACCAGTTTCCTGGCTGGACCAGGACTGTCCCTCACACCCACAGACAGGAACCTTTCAGTTTTCTAGAGCCACAGTAAAAGAAAGATGTCTTGGAAGACTGCTCTTCTCTCTGGTTTACTTCAGCTACTGAGCTCATATAAGAAACACTTTTGGGTTTTATTTTTTCCCTCTGCCTTTTTTCCATCTGTGCTTGAATTGTATATTTTGCTGATATGATTGTTTTTTCTTATTGAAAAATTGCATGTGCTTTGAATTTTATTTTTCTTGCAGTACCAGTTATGTTGTTTATTTTAAGCCAATTCTGAGTTCCTGTGGGGTATTTAACCCTTTTAATGTGTTTTATGACCACTGGTGATTATTTGAGTTTCTATACTAAGACCATTTTAGTGCAGTTTCTTGTGGCTATTAATTCTTTGATTAAAAGCATATTTTAAAAGTTTTAACAGGAAAACCCACTTTTTTGCATTTTCTTTTCTTTAGGGTTATGAGTATTTTAGATAACTGTGTAGATTTGTAGCATTTAAAACATTTTTTTTCATTTGTATCGCTATTTTGGTGCCATTTTGCTTGTGAAACATTTCTGACAGGAATTTTTCTTACATTTATTCTTAATTCCTTGTCTACGCCATTTTAGGCTCCATTCATGTGGGGCTAGAAATGGTCTTTATTTATTAAAACTGAGTATCTTTGTTACCAGTATGTTGTGCTTTGTGCTGGGCTACTGAAACTGCTGCCCTTTTTTTTCTCAGTGAAGAATTCAGTATAGTATCCCTGCAGAAATAGATGGAAGATTGCTTTTTAGAGGGAGATTAGTGGTATTTGTTTTTTTTTGTACTGGACTACCTGTGCAACCAGTATTTGTTATTGATCTAGCAATTTTATTTTTGTCCTCTGACCTGATGGACACAGATAAGGTCACCCCTTGCCATCTACCCATTGTATACCTAAAAACAAACAATCAAAAAATATATGCCTCAGTTTTTTTACTTTGACTTTATGGCTTGTGATTCCACAGTAGCCTCAGCCTTGGGCATGTTATCAGACTGCTCACCTTCTGTTACATTCAGGTTCTCTAGTGTGATGTTAGTACCACACACAACTGTGTGTGACACAAGGGTTAGACACATCCTCTGGGGCCATACCATTGTCTGCTTTAAGTATGGAATAAACAAACTCTTTAGGTACAGGGGAAATCAAAGTTGCAGAATGCGTTGCCCATGTTGATATGTCCCCCCCCCCCGGGGCTTCTCCCACTAAAGTAGTGTGTACAAATAACAGACAGAAGACCCACTATTTGGTAAGAACCATGTGGTAAGAAAGCAGTCTCTTGACTGTTTTCCCAACTGAGATGGTGGCTATGGCTAGATCCATTGTTCAGACAGATGTTTATGGGGTACATACCCAGGTTATGAGTAATGCCAGCATTTCCACCTCCAGTCAGTCATTTAAGGATCCTGATTTTGAAGGGGGATTCGATGTCTAAGGTTTCAGACCTGTCAGAGGCTGACTCAGTCTCCTGCGAGAACAAACAGGTTCAGAAACCTAAACAGATGTTTTCTTTTACTCAAATACTGGCTAGATTTAGGGATGTATTCAGTTGGGAGCAATCATCGGCTGTCCCTGAGATCAGCAGGGTTTATGATCTTTTGGAGGATGAAACCTCAGACATGGAGACCTTTCCTCCATTGATCCCAGCATTGCAGGATGTCTTTAAGAAAGCTTGTAATTTTCCTTTGCTCATTTAGGCTCTGCATAAAAAAGTGTTTTAAGAAATTCAAAGTATGCCCTGCCATGCCTGGCATCCAAGTCCCTGTGTCTGTGGACCCTGCTTCTGTGTCCCCAGCAACTTCTTTGAAAAGGGCCTTATCTGAAGAAAGAACTTGAAGAAGACAAACTAGGCAAATGGCTAGAATCTCAGGGAAAAAAAGCTATCTTAGTCCAGCAAGGTAGCTTTTAAAGTGTTTAATTACCATTGTTTTATGTAGAAGTCTGTGCTGAGATGTGTGTATAGTTTAGACAAGTTTGCTTCATTGTTACCTGCTGAGCAAAAGGCTTATGTCAAAGATATTGTCTCCAATGTTTCTCAGGTTTCAAAACATGCTTTAAAGGGTACATTGGAAGGGGATGATACTTTTGATAGAAATGCAGTGTTGTCAGTGGTGATAAGGAGGTATGTGTGGTTGCATAGCCAGAATTTTTCTAACGAGTTAAAAAATGAGTCTGATTGTATATTTGGTGCAGCAGCTAATCAGATCCTTAAACACTGGGATGACAGAGGTAAACTCGTGCTAGGGGTGTTGAAAATGTTTCATATTCCCGAATTTCCCTTCTTTAAGCAGAATAATTTTCAGCAGCCTTGCAGGCAGAAGCCCCAGCCAAACAAAAAAGCAAGGCAATGAAAGGAAACAGCAGGATGAGAACTTATCTAAGTGTAACAAAAGGGACTCCTTTCTCAACAAGGATAATTCCCTTTCCAACTTATGACTATGCTGAGATGTGACATCCATCTTTAAATAGTCTCCTTCCAGGTGCCACATCTCTAAAGTTAGTTCTTATCAAGGTGGTCTGGCCATCAGAGGTTTCCGACAAATGGGTGTTCAGCATTGTTGCCAAGGGTTACAGATGACAGTAGAAAGAACATCCACTTCCATTCAAGGGGTTCCTCTTCACCTGTTGTACCAGACATTGTTATTCCCTTCTATTCTTCAACAAATGTTGGATTGAGTGGTCATAGAAGTGGTCCCTCTTTTGGAAAGAATGAGAGCTTTCTACTCCAGAATTTTCTTGGTTCCTTAAAAAAGAGCTGTTGGAGACCAGTGCTGGACCTTTTATTTTTGAATACATTTGTCAAGCCCCCCAAGTTCAAGATGCTCACCCTGCAGACAGTGCTTCACCTGTTGACAGACCACTGCTTCATGGTGACAACTTATCTAAATGACAAGGTTTTGTTAGATGTCAAGTTTGTCAGTCTACTGAAAGAGCCTTGTCATAGGTCATGGTAACTGATGGCTGTTATCACTTGTAAAGCACATGCAAGCTTCTTGTATTTCCTAATGACTACAGTTGAAATCTGTATGTGTCTACTGAATTTTGTATTCATAGAAATATCTATATATATATAAAATATATGGATATAAATATATATATATATATATATATATATATATATATATATATATATCTATAAAAATAACTTTCTTGGGTGGCGTAAGCCAGGGAAACTTTTTGGCTAGGCTTATGTAGGCCCTTGGGCCGATAGCCTAGTTACCTACCTATGAACCTATATGTGTTCAAAATTATTTTCCATGTATGACTGTATGACTCTGGTCATTATATATATATATATATATATATATATATATATATATATATATATATATATATATATATATATATATATATATATATATACTTTCACAATGCAGCACTTTCCTGTAGAATTTGTTTAAACATGTATAGCTTTCATTTCTGAATGTCATGTTTTGAAAGTTTTTTTTGGACACGTACATTTATGCATTCTACTACTCCAGTTATATTGTTATATTGATATCTCTTTATTTACTACATTGTAGCACAATGATGCTGCCTCTAAACTAAACACAGATAAGACAGTGGTAATGGCAGCAAACTGGGGAAATCAGAAGAAGCTGAGAACTGAGATAGAAGGGAAGACAGTGCAACAGGTAAATAGCTTCAGGTATCTGGGAAGGGTGGTTGAAGAGAGGGGAAATCTGAATTAAGAGGTCAAAACTAGAATCAGAGGGGCTGCAGCCAACTGTCATAGAGTCTCAGGTGTAATATATGACAGAAAAGAGTGCCAAAGAAGCTGAAAAGTAAGGTGTACAAGACAGTTAACACAATACCCAAACCCCATGTAGAAAATGGGGAAAAAAGGGGGCTGGCTGATAATGATGATGATGATGATGCTTCCTCTAAACCAAACTGAGTATGAAAAATGAATGTGTTTTCTCTACGCTATGCAGTGAGTTCACCTTATTACTAATACAAAAATCCTGTCTGTTAAGACGTAGCAACTCAGTTTTGAGCTCTAACTTGCATATGCACATGCATAAGGCTTAACCACTATTGTTAGTACATTTACAATGAAGCTACTATTATTAGTTCTTCACAATAAAGCCACACTACAGTCATTTGTGAAGTGATGGTAAGCAACCACACATTTAAGTGATACAGGTTAAATATGTGCTATGAATTTCTCCTTTATTCTTCTTCTTCCTTGTCAGGTACCTGCAAACACAAGCTGTACTTTAATTTTATTTTGTCATCACCACAGAACTGTATCTATTTGTCATAGTAAAAATTCCAGACCCTATCACACTCCACAATTTTAAAGGAGTGAAATTAGTCAGCTTTGCTTTTTCCTGATCAACTGATACCAGCCATTTTAAAGAGCCAGTAAAGGTAAATGCTGTAGATTTGTTCTTTTGCTTAATGATATGGCTAAGGGGCAACAGTGCCCTAAATGCAATGTTTCCTTTTGCCAGAGTGTATTTTCTTCCCTATGGAATGATCCAATGCTTCTACATATTAGGAAAGCATGACTTAGCGGTTTATTCCTTTCTGGGGACTTTGTATCCTAGTCATTCTCCTCAATGCATACCAGGTTAGGCTGAATTATATCTCTTCCTTATTCTTATATCATTTCACCTATCACATTTTAAAGTTTCAGACAAATAAAACACACATTGCAAGCTATCTGTAGATGTTCATCATATTGGTCACTGCTACAGTAACCTTAACTTATATGGGTTATATCCTGCCAAGGATATAACAGCTGGGCAGCTTCCAAATCTTCAAGGCACCTTGCATGCACCCAAACTGTCAGGTCGCTCAAGCTGAACTGGCTAAAAGACAAATTTGGGTGCCAAGCTCTTCACAGCTTTACTGCCACCAAAGAGTATGCTCCTGTAAGATTTTTGAGAATCAACAGTCGGCTTGGTGCTGTTCTTTTGCTAGACAGACAAGTTCCCTTTGGGGAAAAAACTTCCATTTTATAAATACTGTTTGTGTTCTATCACTTTCCTTTTCAAGAAAGTTATTTTAAAGCTAAGAGCTTTGTGTTTTAATGGACTGTTACAAGATTATATTATACTTTTAAGCTGGAGCATTGTGTAAAGCAACTGAAAGCCATTTTTTCTGTGGAGAAATTGTGTTTATTTTACTTTTTGGGGGCTGGAAAAGTGTTTTAAAGTGCTTTTTATTGTGTTTTTTCTCTGAAAGAGTGACTTTTTAAGACTTGTAGTTTTTACCAGCATCTACGTGGGAAAGAAGCACCTTGTTCGACTTGACAATGAAACAAACTGCTGTTCCCACCATAGTTCCTTCTTCCAGCCACAAAACGAAGAAGTTAAGCAAACAGCCTTTGCCATGACAGCGGGCTAACAATTTGCCTCAGCCACAGGTTGGTGACTGCTCTGGCCATTTGTTGTATCTCACACCACTCTTCTTTTACCCTGGATCCCTCTGATGTAGTACCTACAGCCACTGTGAACTGAGAATTAGCCACATCGTCTGTGGCTTTTGGGATCCCCTCAATGGACAAGGAAGAGCTGCTTTCCCTTGCCCACTGAGGGATAGTGACTCTCCCTTGCCCACTGAGGGAAGAGGGCAAGAGAGAGCTACTGTTGTCAGTCCTTGGAGAGGGAACAGGGAAGGCTCCCCTGTTGTATCAGAATGCTGTGCCTACCCCTGGGGAAGCTGCTGCTATTAGTAACATGGCTGGCCCCAGTTTTCCTGTCAAAAAGAAACAGAAAACTATTTCCTTAGACAAGAGTAGTTTCCTGGGTCTGGCTTAGGGTTTAATTCAGGCTATTGATTATTCTTATGAAGTAGTTTCTGGTGAAAGAAAGAGGGATACTTCTTTTCCTGGAGATATTCAAGATTCCGAATCTGAACAGGAAGACATAGGGACAGAGTAAGGGTTTTATCCTCAAATTTCTGATTCAGACCCAGAAGAGAGCTCAGTTTCTGATTCTCCCTTTGGGGTTTCTCTTTCTCTGAAACTGTTGCTATAATGTGCCAGTGTTTTCTGTGAGAGAACACTGAGGTCTCTCAGTCCCACAGAAAATACTATGAGTTGTTACAGAAGAAATTTCCAGAACTTATACCCATTTCTCCTGTTCTGTCTGCTTATGAGAATGTGTGTGTTACTGCCTGCAATTCTCCTGAGAGTCGGACAGCTGTAATTCTCCTGATAGTCAGCCAGCTGCCCTAAAAAGGCAGATATTATGTATAAAGTTCCTCAGTCTTTTAAGTTTTTATACACTGTTCCCAAACCTGGCCCAGCAGCTATAGTTCTAGTTGGTCCCACTGTTGTTAAACACTTATTTTATTTTATATTTGTTTACCGGGAAAGTCTGACTGGGCAGAGAAGCCTGTTTTCAGTGGAAGCCTGGGGAGAAATGCTCCAATACAGTACATATAAATACATTGACAGAAGTAGTGATAATTAACAAGTTAGAGGGAAACTGATATACAGTAATACGGAAAATTACATAGCTGACCTGGCATACTGATTGGCATGTGGGATGCTGTGACACACAGAGTTTTTGACAAAAGCATAACATTATGTTTACAGACAAAAATAACATAGTTCTTAGTCTAATAAAGGACAGTATGGTAATATTCAAAGTTTTTTGCCAAAAGCTTAAGATTATGTTAATCTAATGACAGACAAAAAAAAACATTGTTCAAGATCTAATGAAGGACAGCACAACACATTATATAAGAGATTATATAGAGTAATCTTTTTTTTAGCCATAGAACATAACATTGTTCTTATCAACATTTTATCTGGGAGTGTATGAAAATTGTGAAATGGAGTAGTATAAGGGATAGGATAGGAGAACGAGCGAAAAGAGTATAGTGAGAGGAAGTTTGGAGGGATAGGGATTGGGAAATCTAGATATAGAGTATAGTGAATGGAAACAGGGAGGGTAGGGATGGGGTGGGAGAGGTGTGGTTGTACAATTTATAGGGAGGGATAGAGTTGGAAGGGTCAGTCTGATGTAGAGCAGAGTTAGTAGAGTACAGAGAGGGAAAGCGGGGGGGGGTTAAGGGACGGGTGGAAGTAGTGTGCTAGTAGATGGTGTAGAGAGGGAGAGTGATGTCTGGTTCAGCCTGGTGATGTGTAGGAGCATAACCTGTTATTATAAGGTGTTCCCTAAGCAGAGACTTGAAATTGGAGATATTGGTGGTTTGGATGTGTTGGGGGATAGAATTCCATTTCTGGATATCTGGTTAGAGAATATAGAATCCCCAAAGGAATTGTTAGATTTAGTGACTTTCAGAAGGAGTTTGTCAGAGGGTCTACATATTCTAGTGTAGTATTCCTGTAGTAAGTTTTGAGAGCAGGGCAGCTATTAGTTTTGTGAATTATGGAGTGGCCTACAATTAGTTGGTTCATAGATAGTAGATTAGGTAGTTCCATCCAGTTTAGATCCCAAAGGGCAGAGCAATGGTGGGTTGTGTAAGTATGATTAGTGGCAAACCTGCTATTTTATTATAACATGCCTGTAATATATTCATATTAGATTTTCAGAAGTTTGTGAAGATAGAGGTGTATAGGAGTGTGGATAGTAGGTATGTTCTGGCTATGGAATATCGGGTTGTGCTAGTAAGGTAAGGTTTGGATCTGTAGAGTGATCCAAGCTTTATGTGGACTTTTTTATGGCTAGTGCTATGCGTTTATCAAATTTTAGACAATTATCTATTGTTACCCCAAGGAGCTTGGTATGTTCAACGGGTTAAATTTTCTTATTGTTGGCGGAATAAATAGTGAATGGGGAACGAGGTTCTGTATTTTGTTATTGGAGAATAGCATTAGATCTGATGTTGTCAATCTTCATTCTATCCTCACGAATGGGTTCAGATCAGATCTGTCGAATCCGACTCAGCCGATTCTACAGCTTACAGCCACCAGATCTCTCGAGCTTCTCCCTTACCCACAATGCACCCTGCCAAATACCTCAGATCTCATTCGCCGCTTCTAGCTAATGGACATGGTCTATCAGTCTCTCTCGAGCCTACGAGGTAAGTAAATTTTTTTTCTTAAAAACAGTTTTCTCTCCATGGTTTACCTTGTATTCCTTTAGTCCCTGATTTTTACTGTTTGTGGTTTACAGTTTTCCTTCTTTCTCCCTTGCTATTATTGCTTTGTCATATTCTCGACATACCATTGTTGGTATTTCCTTGCCTCCTCTTCTCCTCTATTGAACTTGTTGTAATCTTTTCCTCTGTTTTTTTCTTCTGCCTCCTTCATACTTGGCACCACTAGATACTGTCTTTAGTATCTCCCTCTTTCTTACGACTTATTCGTAGTTCTTCTTACCATTGGTGGTATTCCTTCTCATTTCTTCTTCAGTCTGTAAACAAAAACAAAAAAAAAAAAGGTTACTTACTATTTTTTCACTTTCTCATCTCGAAGTGATCTTTATTGGTGGATCCAGTCTGATCAACTGCTCCATGGCCATCCATTCAATCCCCAACAGCCCAAGGCCATAGTGACCATGGATGCTTGTCCTAGATGGGGGGGCATTATCTGAGGAGGACAGTCCAGGGTACTTAGTCCCCCAAAGAGACCACTTTCTACATAAATATTCTAGAGATGAGAGCAGTGTTCTTGGTGTTAAGAGCATTTCAAAATGCTCTTGCCTTTGGGACGATTACAATTTAAACCGACAGTATGTCAACAAAAAGGAGGGAACCAGATCTTACCCACTGTGTTGAGAAATGCTCAGGGACTGGCAGTGGGCAATCTCTTCAGACCGCCTTCTTTTTGTGATGCACATTTCAGAGAGATCCAACATGACTGCAGACAAACTAAGCAGGTGCAAACCACTTCCACGAGTGGTCCCTCAATGATAAGGTGCCGGAGGAGATTTTCCATCGATGGGGGCAGCCATGCTGCAATCTTTTTGCCTCTCCCCTAAACAACAAGTGCAGCAACTACTTTGCCCTGATTCCCCATGGGAACAGTCACCAAGGGATGTTGTACTTCAAGATTGCCCCCCCCCCCGGTCTCCTTTATGCATTTCAACCAACCCCATTGATTCCAAAATCCCTGCAGAAAGCTGCCAGGTTGAAGACAGAGTGATCTTTATTGCCCCCTCCTGGCCTCGGCAAATTTGTTTTCCCTTTCTGTGGCCTCGCCTGGTTCAACCACCGTGGAATCTAGATCTGACTCTGGACCTCCTGTCTCACCCGACAGGCATGTCGCACCCAGCTATACCAAACCTCAAGCTGACTGCCTGATTTCTCCAATTCCCTTAGTAGCCAGACAGTCTGTGTTCTCATCATCTATCCAACATATAATTCTGTCTTCCCTTAAACTCTTGCCAAGGAAAAAGTATTCTAGTAAATGGAAAAGGTTTGCCATTTGGGCTCAGCAGCATAAACTTGACCCCTTTTCAGCTTCTATTTATCATATCTTAGATTTTCTTGCTCACCTTTTTCAGAATGGTGCTAGTACCTCAACCATTAGAGTACAGTTAGCAGCAAATTCAAATTATCATACAGCTACATAGCTACTCACAAGTTGAGCAAGACCTTCTTAAAAGGGACACTCCTTCTAAAGCCTCCTTTTAAAGACCCTACACCTCCATGGGACCTAAATTTAATGCCGCAGTCTCTCACTCAACCTCCCTTTCAACCAGCAGCTACATGTGACCTTAAATTTCTTTCTTGGAAGACCATTTTCTTGGTTGCCATCACTTTAGCAAGAAGGATTTCTGAGATCCAAGCACTATATTCTAAACCTCCTTACTTGGTTTTCACAAAGATAGAGTGACCTTGCGTACCAATCCATCCTTTCTTCCAAAGTTGGTGTCAGAATCCAACATAAATAGTTCTATCGATTTGCCACTATTTGTTCCTAGATATACCAACAAAGGGGAATATATTTTACATTTGCTGGATATTCATAGGTAGTTGAGTTTCTGTTTGCATAGAACAGAAAGAATCAGGAAAGCAGACCAACTATTTATTTTCTTTTCTGTACCAAAATTGGGCAAATCAATTTCTAAAATTACTCTATCAAAGTGGTTAAATTGTATCTCCTTTGTCTATAATAAATTAGGCATTTCTCTTACACATTTATTGAAACACTCCACTAGATGTAATCTAGGATGTCTATGGATGACATTTGTGCAGCAGCAACTTGGGCTACTCCTCATACCTTTATTATTCATTACAAATTGCATCTGGTCTCCAGAGGTAGAGCATCATTTGTTTATATCCTTCCTTGAGTCCACCCTGGATTTAAGTAGCTAGGGATGCTGTCCCATTCATGAGAATAGAATGAAGACTGACAACATCATATCTTCATTCTTTCCTCACATCCCCTCCCACCTACCTCCACATCCATGACTTCTGGAGGAACAAGCAGTTACATGGTCTCTGAATAGTTAAATTTACATAATATACACATTTATGTGAGTTTGGATATGGCTTCCCATATTTTCTTTCTATCCTTTTACCCTATATAGCAGCAAACAAGATCTGAGGTATTTGGCAGGGTGCATTGTGGGTAAGGGAGAAGCTTGAGAGATCTGGTGGATGCAAGCTGTAGCACTGGCCGAGTCAGATTCAACAGATTGGATCCGAACCCATTTGTGAGGAAAGCATGAAGATCGACAGCACAGATGGAATGTTATGGTAAATATATAACTTCTTTTTTTTTTGTTTTGTTAGGGTTGAGTATTAGTTGGTAGTTTGAGAGAGAGTTTTTGATGTCTGAGAAGGGATTTTTGGGGTTCTTTCTACGAGTTCTGGTAGGATTTGAGCTGAGCAAATGAGGGTAGAGTCGTCTGTGTATTGTATAATGGAGGCTAGTTGAGTGGCTGTTCAAAGTTTGTTTATGAAGATGGTAAATAGGGGTCAAGGACAGATCCTTGTGGGACACCTACTGAGACTGGTAGTAAGTAGGTGAGAGAAGTCATTTTGCCACCTGACTGCTTGTTTTTGATCAGTTAAATAATTATAAAACCAGGATAGCGCTGCCTGGGAAAGGGGAAAGGTTTAAGGCAGCTAGTTCACCGAGTAGTTTTTGATGTGATACTGTGTCAAATGCCTTAGACATGTCAAGAAAGATGGAGGATACATGGTGACCTTTGTTCTTGAGCTCATTGATAGTGTTGGTGAAGCTAATTAAAGCTGTAGTAGTGCTTTGTTTGGGTCTAAAGCCAGGCTGGGTAGTTCAGAGTAAGTTGTTGCTTTCTAAGTAGTCAAGGAGTTGTACATGAATACATTTTTCAAGGATTTTGGCCAGTGGTCAGGGTATTGCTATTGGTCGGTAATTGGAAAAATCTGTGGAGGAGCTGCCTTTATGCAGTGAGATGATATGACAGATTTTCCAGAGCCTGGGGATGTATTGTTCTGATATGGTCCTGTTGATAAGTAGACAGGATACGATATGGACTCAGCTGCTAGTTTGAGAAATTCGGTTGGAAGTTGGTCAGTAGCAAGGATTGTGGGTTTTAGTTTGAGTAGAAGTGTTTTGATGGTGCTTGTTTGAATTGGAGTTCTACAAAAAGTTTTGGGGCAGGGTTCTGAAGCAGTTGGTATTACAAGGGGTGGATTGTTGCCATTTTTAATAAGGGAATAATATTGAGGTTATGAAATGGGAGTTAAATTGTGATGCTATATTATCTGTGGCATTAGTGGTGGTGGGTGATGGACTAGTAGTGTGGCCAGGATTGAAGAGCTGATTTATGGCTATCCAGAATTTTGGGGGATTATTTATGTGGTTTTGTTGGGATGAAATATAATAAACTTTTTTATCGATTTTGATTTGTTTTTTGGCTTGGTTTCTGAGTTGCTGGTATATTTCATAGGAGGTTTGGCTTTTGGTCGCTTGATGTTGTGCTCAGGCTCTATTCTTTTGTTTGAGGAGTTGCAGGGTGTCCTTAGTAAGCCATGGTGGTCTCCTCACTTTAACTCAGATCTTTCTAAGGGGTGCTTGGCTATCAAGTATATTTAGAATAGTTTTATTGAAGTATTCAACTGCAGAATCAATATGGAGGTGTTTTAGGGGGATCCAGTTACATTGACTGAGGAGGGAGTCAAAGGTTTGGGAGGAAAACTTGGTTTTGTTATGGATGTGTTTAAATATAATGTTTTTTGAGAGCATGTTTGCTGCCTAATTAGATGTGTGGGGTGATGGTTGCTGAAACTGTCTGGGAGGCATCCAGTGAGGTAAATGAGTGAGGGCCTATTTGTAAGCGCCCACTCAAGAATGGACTTCTTGTTTCTTTGGTTGTTGATTCTGATGGGGGAAAGAATTAGCTGAGAGAAACCATAGAGATTAATTAAGTTAGTAGGGTCTTCAGAGGAGCAGGTGGACCAGTCTAAGTTAAAGTCATCCATTATGATAGTTTCTTGGTGAAAGTGGAGGTAGTCCAGCTGAGAAGGTTTTCAATGGCTGATGTGTTTTTACCTGGGGGGGGGGGGTATGGGTGGTTATAATTTTGGTGTTTAGGTAAAGACGTGAAATTAGTATTACAGAATTAGGTCTGGGAATTCAAATCTAAGATGTGCCAGTTTAAGTGTTTCCATATAAAATATGGCAATTCCGCCACCATATTTGTGGTTCTATCAAGTCTGTGTAAGTTGTAGCCTGGTGTTAGGATTTCTGTATCCTTTGTGTGGGGTTTGAGCCATGTTTCTGTTATTACTACAATGTCTGGTTTGTATAGGGTAAGGATTGAGTGGAATTCATTAACTTTATTTAAGATACTTTTGAGGTTAATGTTTAAGACTAGGAGGTCTGCATTGTTGTGAGAAAAATTTCTGATGGCGTGTAGGCTTGTACTGTGTGATGTGAGGACATTTTGTATTTGAGGTCCTGGTTTAGGATGTATATCCCCACACAGTTTAAGGAAATTGGCTTTAGACAGCAATAAGTGTGTTATCTTGTGTAATAGTTTGGTGTATTTATTGGGGATGTGATATTTTGTATACAAGTCTGAACATCTAGGTGTAAAGAGTTCTATGTGGGAGCTATTATAGAGGTGGGGTGATATGACTGGTCTTAATTGATTAGAGGAGAGTGGAGTAATGTGTTGGTTAGTGGGAGAGAATGAGTTAGTGATGTGTTGATTGTGATAGGAGGTCATGTGGTAAGCTAGAATGAGAAGGAAAGTAGGGAGATGATTTGAAGTAACATGCTTGCTGTGTGTGGAGTTTGGTTGATTGTAGAAGAGTTTGGATTGGTGGATTGGTAGGGGATGTCTTTAGGGGTTAGGTATAAATCTAGTGGTAATGGGGATGGGTGGGAAATGGGGGTAGAGTAGGGGAGTGGAGTGAGCCCGAGTATAGCAAGGGTGAATGGAGCGGATTGAAACCTGGTCCTCAAAGTCTGCAGAGACTATCAGGTGTTAGGAGACTGCACTGGACCACTTCCAAAGAAGCAGGTATTCCAGTAGAGTATCTGTCCATCTAAAATGCCGTGTAATATTTGTTGGTGTTTGAGTTACTTGTTTTATTTATCTTTTTCTTTATTTAGGTATACTGAGCAAACTAATACAGCAGTTCTTACAGTGCGGAGTCTCTCTGAGGGAACTTGTAGGGCAGATGTAATTTCTCTAGTGATATTCAAATAATGTCCATCCCTACCCAAATGTGAAAGCAGACCATAGTTACAGTGGGTTTCAGCTGTGCTTACTGACTACAGTGAGCAGTAACAGGCAGGCACAACTTTACTTCTAACAGGTTGTTGAATGAAAAGTAAAAAAAGATGACTTATATGCCGTCACAATGGGGCCTGAGCTGGAGCAGCCAATTTATTACTGGGTGGGGGGACCTTAGCTATACTGCCATGGCTAGAGTAAATGCCACTCTATAATTAAAAATAAACCCAAATAACAAGACAAAATGGTAGCAGAATCCAGGGAAAATAAAACACACTTAGTTGTGAACACTTTCTCTTTTTAGTGGTAGGATTACATCACAGCAAAGGATTAGGTGGGCATCCATGTTTGAGTACTTCTGGAGAGAGTGGTAGTTTGTTCACAGTAGGAATGCAGAGATAGACTGAAATAAAAGAATGATAAGAGCAGTGTTATTTGGAGGGAGTACAAGCGTAACAGTATAGGAAATGGCTTGGTTAATTAATGGCAATATGATAGGATTTTATGCCATGTAGAATTCTAGTATAACCAGTATCCTTTTAGGCTAAATATACAAGAATTATTAGACAGGAAGAGCTTTAAGCAGATATAAATCATAAAAGTTATGTAAAATGATCTTAAGATCACTTGTTAAAGACTGCAACTACCAACAAAGCTCAACATATCTTGCCTTGCCAGTTTTGTCTTTATATGGAAGATGCACTGAGAGCTTCTTCTATGATGCTAGGCTGAGGGCAGCGTACTTCCAAAATAACAATTAGAGACAAAAACTGTGTTCTTATTTCCACTTAAAGTAAGCAGTAAAGCCATTTAATGACTGAGCAGTAGCAAGCTAGTGAACTGTAAGTATCTGACAACAAAAACAACCATTACCATCCATTAGTTTTACAGTTCTTTATTAGCATTTACAGAATATGAATGTAATCATGGTCAAGCAAAGTGTTGCTTATAAACATACTAGTGAACTAGAATCCCAATACAAACTAGCAAACTGTAAGATAGGTATGCACACAGTATCACTTGGTATACTGCATTTAAATATCCAGGTAACAGTATCATACTTATACAGGTTTACATAAATGCAGGATAGGAATGCAAGCCCTTTAGTTTACCTAGTACATTTAAACATCCAGGCATACAAATAAAAGCATTTGGTGACTTGCATGGTGAGCACACTGCATATGAAAATAGTAGGGATCCTAGGTTAGATGGAAAAGTAATTTAAAAATGGTGCCAGGCAGGTAGCTACTATTAGAAAACTCTGTCCAATTTTACACAGAAAAGCAACAGAAATTTAATGTCACTCAGCAGAAAGGAACTTAATGTTGGCTTGTATAAGAAATAACAAAAAAGTAGATTTCACTGGTTACCAATGAATAATATATATGTCTTTATTTATTTATTTGTGTTTTGTTAATTAATAACAAATAAGGTTTTAGTTAGTTATGTATATATGTAAGCATCTATGTTTGTATATTTATATTGCTTTTTTGACAGTGAAAGTCTGAATGGGTAGAATGCCCCTCCTTTTTCAATGGGGAAAAAAATTTTGATTTGACTATCACTGATTATTGGAGTCTGCCAGGTCTTTTCTTCTGATGACCAGTTTAACAAATTCAGTTTAGTTACAGGAGTTGAATGGGTGATAGCTCGACTGCCTTCTTCTTTCATATGTCCCAAACATTCAAAAAATAAATTCTCATGCTAATAACATGACTATAAAATGTTGTATTTGCCTTTCACCCAAGATGCTCTGGTGACACATTCATTAAGGAACATCCTTTTCTCCAGACATGATATTTGTTGAGCACAGTGTATGACTTGCACAGTAGATATCTGGAAATTCAACGCTGGTGTTCACATCCTGGGGACTACTTCTCCCTTTTATACATTAAACATACTCTTCCTTCCTAATGGTGATGTGATTAAATCCAAAAGATGAAAGTATAATGGGGGCATTGCAGGCTTTTGTTATGGGCTCATTCCATCCCAGCCACACTAATTCTTCCATAAAGCTAAATAACTCATAACCTTGCTATCATTCATCTTCCTCCAGTTTTAGGACATTAATTAAACCTTGCTTAATTGATTTTGTAGTCAGAGACTCATTTATCTGTCAATTGTTAAGATTTTCCCAGAGTGTATAATTCTATATATATTTTTTTTGTTAAAAATATTGTTGAACATGAGAAAATGTTTATTAATACTCTAAACTATTTTGAAATGATATTACCTTAGTCTAAATGTTTTGTACCTTTTTGAAACCTGATTAGAAACAAGTATTACTGAATTACAATAATATAAAGAAAAAAATAATATACTTATATATTTTAGCTGATTATATTATTTAAGAGTCTTTATTTAAAACTAAGAGGATAAGAGAAACTGATACAAACATTATTTGCGAGGGTAGAAAGTTTGTTTGGTTAGATTCACTAACCAAACAAAGAGGTATATTACCTCATAGTGATAGGGAATGGTTTTTAAGGTTAAGAATTGCAAGTTCAGAAGTTTTATTGTTTTTAATCATCACTTTGCTGTCTGTCAGAAACATGCAAAAACTATACAGTAAAAATATTTTTAAATTCTTCATCCAAGATAGAATAAAAAATAAACAATATTTACATAAAATAACATATAAAACAAATTCAAAACTAGGAATTAAATGTTTATCCATAAATGTTAATGGTCTGAATAATAGTAATAAAAGAAGAAGCCTATTCAAATACATACATTTACATAAACCACAAGTAGTCTTTTTACAAGAGACACACTTATTAGATAGAGATATAAACAACTTAAATATCAATAATTACACAGTATTAATAAGTTCTCAATATAAAACAGAAAAAGAGGAGTAGCTATACTACTTCGCAATACAATTATAACACCTAAAATAATTACTACCCATCAAGATACATCAGGTATGTTTTGTCTAGCTTCAGTAGAGTTAAATAAGATAATCTATACTTTAGCAAATCTATATTGGATTCCAGGACTAGGATTAAGAACAGTTAAACAACACTTTGAAGAGATAATTCATCTAACTAAGGGTAGTCTGATATTGGCAGGAGACTTCAACTGTATAATAAATGAAAAATATACAGATTCTAAATCTAAAAGAAGACAACAACCTATCTCCAAGGCACTTTTAAAATTTATAGATACACTATATTTAAAAGATATAAATAAATTTGCAGAACCAGACTCACTGATCTTTTCATTTTATTCTCATAGATACAGAACTAACTCTAGAATAGATAGAATATATGTCGCCAATGACCTAATAACAAAAATTGACAAAGTCATAATTATAAATTGTTCCTTATCTGATCATAATGCCATAGTCTTTGAGCTAGAACTTACTCCTTTTCATTCAAATCCCATTACTAGAATACCTTCCTATATCACAAAATTGACAGAATTTAAAGAATTTTATGAAGAAACAATCAAAAACTTTCTAGAAATAAACTACACAGAGGATATTTCAGAAATATATGTCTGGGATTCATTAAATGTAGTTACATATGGGAAAATATTATCCTGTTATATAAATAAAAGGAAGTCATGGAATAAAGATATGCTAGATTTACAAAACAAAGCAGATGAATTGAAACTGGAAATACAAAAGGGAAATACTACTCAAGTTCAAGAACTTACACAAATCAATAAGAAGTATGCAGAATTGTTATATCATAAGATTATGATTAACTTAGAAAAGATAAACATAAACTCATACTCTACTAATCCAGCACACCTGAGGCACTTAACTAATAGAACAAAAAAATAATCAAATCTAAACAAATAAAAGAAATATTTATTCCTAATACTAACAAAAGAGTTATGGATCTAAAGGATATTTTAGAAGCATTCAGACTTCAATTTAACTTTGATAATTCCCTAATCACCCAAGATACACCTACCAAGGATATAAAAAATACTCAGATAATAATATTCATATTAAATTAACACAAGAACAAATAGACATTATAAACAAACCAATCAATATGACAGAATTAAAATCCCAAATTAAAAAGCTCAAGACAAATAAAGCACCTGGCACAGACAATATGCTACCAGAAATGTATAAATTAATACCCAATCAAGCCATATCCTTACTATTAAAAGTATATGATATAGCCAAAAAAGATTTGAACATACCACCCTCTTGGAAATATCCATTGATATCTCCAATTATCAAACCAGATAAAGATGAGAACCAGTGCTCTTCATATAGGCCAATATCATTACTCAATATAGACTATAAGATGTTTATGGCTATATATGCAGACAGGATTAAACACTTTCTTCCTTTCTTAATTCACAAAAATCAAACAGGTTTTATTAAAGGAAGAAACACTTCAGATAATATTAAAAGAATACTAACATTAATAGACTATAGCAAACATAGAGTCCTAGATTTAAATGTAATCTCATTAGATATTAATAAAGCTTTTGATTCTGTTAACTGGACCTTTCCTTCACTAGTTTTAAAAGAATATAACTTTCCTTCTAATTTTAATAACCTTATCCAAATACTATATAAAAAATCTACTGCATATGTTAAACTAGGATCACATAGATCAGGCCCTATAACAATCAAAAAGGGAACTAAACAAGGTTGCCCTTTATCACCATTGTTATTTGCATTACTCATAGAACCCTTTGCAAATCAAATCAGATCAAGCAATAACATAAAGGGCATATGTATTAATAAAATGTTAAACCTTAAAATCCAACTCTTTGCTGATGACATACTTTTAACTCTCTCAGATGCCAGTGAGTCTTTGAATGCTCTATTTAACTCCATGAAAACATTTTAAAATATTTCAGGCCTAAAATTGAATGAAAACAAAACTAAAATTGTGTCCTGTAACTGTAAAAAATATATAAACAAAAGATTTTCCAAATATATAGTAACAGAAAATAAATTATTATACCTGGGAATAAATCTACTCAATGAATTAACAGATTCTCTAATATTTAATTATAATAAAATACTAGACAAAATAGAACAAACAATTGGTTACTGGAATAAATACAACTTTTCAACAGCAGACAGATTATATCTTATTAAAGCAATCATATTTCCCAAAATATTATACTTAATACAAAACTTTTCATTGCCACCTCCCAAATATATAATTCAAAGATACAATAAACTAATTTTAAATTTTCTATGGTTTCCAAATAAACCCCGTATAGCCTTAAATAAGCATTTACCAGATTGGGAAGATGGTGGAATTAATTTACCGGATATTGATTTATATATTACCTCCTCTGTTATTAAAAATATAACACTATGGTTAAATAATTCATACACACCTATATGGAAACAAGCGTATGAGCAGATTTACATAGAATTTAATTACAATCATATACAAGACAATTTAACTGTAATATCATCACCCCTTACATGGATGTTAAAAGATTATTTTTAGGGAAAAAGAATAATATCAATAAATTACCATCACACTATATAGACTCTACACTATCAGTGTTCAAAACGTATATAAACAAAATACCAAATATTAATTATTGGATTTTTCTTATTTTCCCTATAGCTTTTACACCCACTATTCTAGACACACCCCAAATCTCTAAAATGAATATACTCAAGAAAGAATTATTACTCTTTTGGCATCAACTTATAGAGAAAGGGAAAATACTAACAAATGAACAGATAACTTACAATTATAATATAAATAAAGACTACTGGTTGCTTTTACAAAATCTAAGACATTTTCTTATAAATAAAGTAGAGCAAATGCAACCTTCAATTAGACATGAAACTCCAAAACTCATTGAATACCTTATTCTTATCACAAAACAATCTTATCAGGGTACAAGTTACTTATCTAAAATCTATAAAATTGTTAAAAAAAAACAAAAAATTATCATGAAAAATCATACTGGGATTATTATACTTTAATAAACAACCATCCTCCAATTGAAGAAGAAAAAAGTAATATTCTAAAATCTTCCAAATTTTCTACATTATCAAAATACTGGCAATTATTCACTTGGAGATATCTACACAGAAGTTTCTATGCACCACATAGGCTAGCCAAAATGTTTTCTAGTGAAGATTAATGTTGGAGATGCCAAATCAAGATAAAAGCAGATTGGCAGCATGTTTTTTTATGAATGTATATGTCTCAATATATACTGGAAGTCTATTCATTATTTTTTTCAGACTGTTTATAATGATAATTTTCAATTAACAAAGTCTATAATTTTATTCAATTCTCCTAATCCAAACTGTGTACCAAAAAAAGACACTAAAATCCAATGGTCACTATTGGCAATTTCATGTAAAATCATAACTATACACTGGAAAATGAGGCTTCTCCTATGTTCAAGGAATTTAAGAATTTAACATCAGCAGTTGCTCACATGGAAATATTAACAGTGAAGAACAGAACTAAAAGATCGACTTCATACTATTACTGTTGGATGAAAGTACTGGAAATACTTGAAAAGATCGACGAAGATATATTATCTTATGTTTCTAACTTTATATAATATAGAATTTCAATGTTATTTGCATAGACACCAATGTAAATAGATATAATGGTTTGAAGTTAGGAATGTTTTAGAATTGTAAATATGTTATTTATCTATATTTCATGTAATGTTTCTTAAGACATCTTATTTGAAATAATAAAAAAAATATTTAGTGAAAAAAAATAAAACTTTGTCCAGACATTAGTTGGGGGATGAGCAGGTCTCAGGGTAGAGTCTTGCTCAGACAGAGGGAGAATAAATCTTGAGATAATATTAGTCTTACTGTGAAACCTGGCCCCTAAAGTCTGCAGAGACTATCAGTGGTTATGAGTTAATTTCAATCCTACTCTTTCTGATAACGGTATGGAAATTATTGATACGTGTAGGAAAAAAGTGTATACTTCTGCAACTTTGATTTTTAGAATTTTGAATGGCCAGACTCGTAAGTTAAAATTTGCTTTAATTGTCAAGCATGAAAAATGATTTATCTGCAGTTTCTTCTTGTGAGGAAACATCTGCCTTAAAAAATCAGTTTCTTCTATTGCACAGGTCAATACTCATTGTTTACATTGTGTGTATGACTCTGCTGATACTTCTCCCAGGAATATGACCACTGGTACTGTTTTGACTAGGTTTGCATGGCTGGATTCTCAGAATCTCCCAGATGATGTTAAACATGAGATTTTAAATTCCTCTTTGGACAGAGATTTAGTTTTTGGTCACTCTGCTGCATAAGTGATCAACAAATGTGAAGAAAGGGGTAAGATGACTCAGGGACGCTCTAAGAGTTTTCATCCTTCCCTCTTCACATTTTCTAAGCAATTCTATAATTCCTCATCCAAGCAGAATAAGCAGACTCAACAAAATACAGATAAACATACATTTAAAAATAAATGGCAAGGAGAACCCCCCACAAAAGCCCCAGACCTCCCAAAACCAAGGACAGTCCAATGTGTCTGACTGTTCAAGAGACCTTGTGACCCCATCCCACCCTGGCCCCCTTTTTTCTTCTAAAAACTCTGAATTGACATTTTTCTCTTTGCTAACAGATAGTTTCATACAAATGGGTTTTGAGGATAATTCATCAAGGTTACAAAAGGGAGTGGGAGGAAATTCATCCTTTCCTGAGGGTCATTCCTCATCATCCAGACTAGACTCTTTTGTTTTCACCAGTCCTTCATCACATGCTGTCCCAAGGAGTAAGAACCAGTTCCTCCTTTCTGGTTGGAGAAGAGGTTTTATTCAAGAATGTTGTTAGTGCCAGAGATGGAAAATGCTAGGAGACCAGTTCTGGATTTTTCTTTCCTAAACCTGTTTGTGGTAGTGTCCAAATTCAGCATGTTGTCACTTCACAACCTGTTACATCTTCTTCCTCTTTCAAGATTCCTAGTAGCACTAGACATAAAAGATGCTTATCATCACATGCCTATTCATCTAGACTTCAGCAATTTCTTAAGGTTTTGTGCCTGGATCACATCATCAGTTCTCTGCCTTACCGTTTGGACTATCCACTATACAAAGAGAGTCCACAAAATGTCTAACTCCAGTTATAGCTCATTGCAGGCAACAGGATATCCACATGTTTCCACATTTAGATGACATGCTTATCCTTGCAGTTTTTTTTCAAAGAATCAGGAATCTCTCTTTTGGATGACAGATCTCTTACAGAAGCTGGGATTCCAAGAGAACATTCAAAAGTCTTTTTTGACTTCTTCACACAGGACTGTGTTTCTGGGAATTCAACTAGACACCTCTGTTCAAACACATTTTCTTCCACTCATATTTTGGTTACTGTGAGGGAATGCCTTAGGATTCGGGGTCTTATGGCTTTTATGATTTTCATGATATCACTGGCAAGACTCCACATGAGGAAGATACAGTGGTATCTGAATCTCTTTTATCCCAGCACCACCATCCTTTGTCTTTTCAAATCCCAGTTTTGAGGGTTGTCGGTAGATAACTTATTTGAAGGAGACACAGATATCCTTAAATTCAGGTATTCCCTCCTCCCTCCCTGTTCCAAAGCAGTCATCACCACAGACACTTCTGACTTTGCTTGAGGAGAAGTTTCAGGAGGGATAAAAGTGCTAGGTGCATGGGATACCAATGACAGATGCAAGCACATAAATATCAAAGAGCTGCTTCGCTGACCAAGGCATCCAACTCTCTGAATCATCTTTGGTCCCTGGGACCTCTTCAGCTTGTATACTGTACCACAGTCATGTGATACATCAACAAGTGGGGGGATCCAGGTCATTCCCCCTTTGCAGATTAGCCATCTTAGCTTGGAATTTAACTTTACATCCCAATCTCACTCTGCAGGCATCCTACATTGTGTCAAAGCAAAATTGTGTGGCAGGCAATCTGAGGAGGACCAGGGCAGACCCTCACAAATGGAAACTTGATCAGGGGTCTTTCAAGGTTTGATATATCTGTAGGCAGTTCCTCAAGTAGACCTCTTTGCTTTCTCTCTGAGCAATTCACTGGTAAGATTCTGTTCCAGGACTCCATGCAAGAAGGCCTGGAAAATAGATGCTGTTTCTTTTCCTGGGACAGGAGTGTTTCTGTATGCTTTTCCTCCCTTTCCACTAACATTCAGGTTATTTCTCAAGTTTCAGAAGGAATCTCCCAAGATCATTGTGGTGACTCCCTTCTGGTCCAGGCAACCATGGTTCTGCCTTCTTTTCGAGATGGTCAGGGGCAGTTACCACAAGCTTCATGACAAATTGGATCTACTCGTACAAGAACAGGGATGTGTAATATACCCCAACGTCAGTCAACTGCAACTAATTACTTGGATGATAGGGTCTCAATTCCTTTTAAGCATCTGTTTACTGAGGATATGCAGCAGGTACTAATGGTAGCAAGAAAGCCTGCTACTGGAAGATTGTATATTAGCAAATGGAAAAAAGTTTTCTAAATGGTACCAACAACATAACTGGCACCCATTCAGAGCTAGTTGTTGAGTTACTATCCTATGGCCTTTCTTATTCCTCTGTCAAAGTTCATTTATTGGCCATTTCAGCATGCCTTCCCGTGGAACCTCCATTTTCAATGCAGTCACATGCCAAAACATTTTGAGAAGAGTTTTGCACTAAAGGCCTGCAAGTACTGGTGGCCCCTCCTTGGGATCTTAATTTTGTGTTAGAGGAACTAACACTTGCTCCATTTGGACCAGCTGATCTGTCTGACTTGAGTTTTTTAACATGGAAAACAGCTTTACTGATTACTCTGAACTCTGTAAGAAGGGTATATGAGAGTTGCAAGCTCTTATGGTGAGTTAACCCTGTCTCATTTTCCACAGAGGCGGGGTTTCTTTGAAAATTAATCATTTGTGGCTAAAGTGGCACCCGAGTTTACTTTAAGCCAAACTACATCTTCTGGTTTTCTTTCCTGAACCTAAAAATGAGTGAGAAAGGATATACTGCGGCTTCCCTATTAAATTAGCAAATATTCAATATTGTGAACGCCGCTATATTGACAGCTAAATGTCAAAAAGGCCAAATCCCAAACAAACGGAACAGCGATTTTTTTCCTAGGGAAAAAAATCGCTGGTCTGCAATAAAAAAAAAAACACAAAATAAAGTGGGGTGCTTTGCCCCCACACCCCCGATGTGGTGGGGCTGTGCCCCACACACCCCCTACTTAAATATACCAACACCACAGTGATCACACCACCACAGGAGGAAATGGCAAAGTCCCAAAAACGGCCCAGTGATTCTTTTTCCCCTTAAAAAAAAATCGTTGTTCCGTGTCTTCAGGATTTAGCTTTTTCGACATTTAGCTGTCGATAAAGTGGCATTCACAATATTGAACGCACACTTAAATAATAGGGAACCTATACTGCATACCTTGGATGTCCACAGGCAACTTAGGTACTGTATTGACAGAGCTAAATCTTTCAGATCATTGGATCAATTGTTAATTTCTTGGGAATGTAGGAAAAAGGGACAACCTAGACTATTTCCAAATGGTTGTCTAAGTGGACATTGCCTTTTGTTATACTCACCAAAAATATATATATATATATATATATTCCAGGCAGAGTCAAGGCCCATTCTATCAGGGCCTTGGCTTTATCTATGACTTTGGATTCTAGAAGTTTTCTAGAAACTAGTACTTGGTTCTTTGTGCATATATTTACAAAGTGCTATAAATATGATACTTTCTGTTTGTCCAGGTTAGGCTTTGCTAGGATCATTCTGCAGGGGCTCCTGGACTCTTCTCCTTCCATCTCCCAAATGTAGTAAGCTAGGGTAATTTACTGCTACAGCTAAGGCTACTGCAGCAGTGATCAATATGATGAGCATAGCACAGCTAAGTAAACTTACTATAACAATAGATAGTAGAATGATCACTGCTGCAGTAGCCACTCCCTCCCTCCATCCCCTTTGTTTTTTGGTGTTTTTATGCCAGGGTGGACATTTATTTTTTGTTGTTCCTAGTGTTGTTCTTTCAGGGCTCAGCCTCCCTCTCTCTCTGTTGTCAGGAAAGCTCTGAAGGACATGGTGCTCAACTGTATCTTTTAGTAAGCTCAACTCAAGGTGCCTGCAGTTTGAGTGCATGGATGGTGCCCTGAAGCTTTGGAAGCTGGCTGGTTGCTATATCCTTGGCAGGATATAACCCATATAGCTATGGCTACTGCAGCAGTGGTCATTTGAACATCTACCATTATGGTATGTTTACTTACACAACTGTACTTTCTTTGCTATTTCACCCCCCCATTGGAGTTATAAAGATACTAGACTGTAAGAATTCACTGTTCTTTTACTGTGTAATGTCAACTGAAACATTCTTTCTGTCTTCAGGGGCTATGAACTTGTTGAGTCTTTGAGAAATTACAACTGCTTTACTTTGTAGTCAGAAAGTGAATACAACCTGATACCACTAAGGGCAACAATCTGTCTTGATGATCTAAGTGATTTCTTTATTTTATCTAATGTAGACAGTATTTTTCGGCAGAAAAAAGGAATTAACTGCGTATTACAATGTGCTTAAAGCATGACAGAGAACTCAGAGCAGTAATTGTTACTGGAAGAAACTTTCCACTGTATTGTTCAGAGATTCACAAACTAAGTATTGCTCATTACTTACATTCTAACCGAACGGAAATGTGCTCTGACAGGAAAGAACAGAGCAAGCTCCTTCCGTTACCCATAATCCTTTCTTTCACCCAGATTAGCTCAGATCTCGTTTGCAGCTTCAGTTTGGATGTGGTTACCTGTAGCTCGAATGGATATAAAGTCAGATAAGTTATATTTACTTTTTTTTTCCTAACAGATTTCTTTTTATCTCCTTCTTCCTCCCATGTCTTTCACTGTTAAAAAAGCCAACCAAACAAACAAACATACAAAAAAAATCCACCACCACCACCACCAAAAAAATCTATTAGTTATCTTTTTGTAGTGTTGGTCAGCCCTTGTGCCTCCTTTTGCCCATATTTGTTTGCTACCATAGTGTTGGTACTTCTCCCTTTACCATTGCTGATATTTTCTGTACATTATGACTCAATTTAGTGTCACTATTGTTGGTAGTCCTTCTACTCTTACTTTACTTGTTGTGGTTGTATTCTGTTGTGGCTGTTTTCTGAAAACCCAACTGGTTTTAAAAAGTGCTCATGCTGTGGGCATACGTTTTCTAATTTGGACGCTCACTTCGAGTGTGATTAATGCCTTGTAGCAGGGCATCTTAATACTGATTGTGAGGTTTGTGCAAGGTTCAACCATTGAGTGCTTGTTGAGCACAGAAAGAAACTGGTCTTGAAAGGCTTGCTTCCCTCTACTTCTTCTTCTTCTTCATCTGCAGCTCCCCCTCCAGGTTTGCTAAGCATGTTTACACATCAGCAATCTTCGCCCTCTGACTGCTGAATTACTTGGCACACATTGTGAGATTTCAAAGGAAATTGATCAAGGAGTTTTCCACTACCTTGTCAGGGTTCATGCCTGCAGAAGACAAGAAGACAATTTCTTCACAACTGGCCACCCTCCAGTCCCTATCAAATGCCTTCATGTGGCTGATTTCTCATGCCTCAGAGGGAGTTTCAAGAGCCACTGGTTCAGGAATTGCTGTAAGAAGGCATACCTGGATGTACTTTTGTAACTTTGTGGAGCCCTTTAAGGCTTCATTCATCAGTGCTCCCTTGGACAGATCCACCTTGTTTGGCCCTAAGGTAAAGGAAACTTTCTGTAGTAGTGAACAAGATGGGAAGGGCATTATCTGCCATAGGGATACATTTTTCTACCTGTCAGCGGACCTTTTCAAGGAACCAGAGAGGGGGTAGAAAGATGTGGTTCCACAAGATGCAAGGATCTTTCCAGGACTCCTAAGGAGACAAATCTCTCAGTGGCAGAGGTGGGAATTCTAATAGCAGACATTGACCTCTTGGCAGAGGAAGCCTGCAACATCAGGGCTTCAGAGGCCCTTTTTCTGAGAAGCCCTTTCAGCACTCCTGAAAGGTTGCCCAACTGATGCACTCTGGAGGCAGCTGGGGGGTACTTATCTTTTTACCCAGAAGCCTGGGCAAACATCACCAATGATACCTTGATGCTCAGTGTAATATCCAGAGGTTATTACATACTTTTCCCCTTCAGTCTCTCAAACGTACCAAAGAGATTCCCAAAGTTCCACCCAGTTACAGGAAAGTGGCAGCCACAGAAATACAAAAACTGATGGCAAAAAGACTCATACAAATAGTCCCCCAGTCCATTAAGGGTCCGGAACTTATTCAAGGTTGTTTTTAGTGCCAAAGAAAACCGGGGACCTAAGACCAATTTTGGATCTCAGTAATCTGAAACAATTTATTAAACACTTGAAGTTCTGGAAGGTTCAGACAATTTTGCCAAGTTCATTCCATTTGGCCACTGTTGTTCTATAGATCTCCAGGATGCATACTATCACATCAAAAGAGACAGGCACTCTAGGAGATCCTACACGTCTGGCTGGGTGTCAGTCACTACCAGTTCAGATCCCTGCCCTTTGGTCTCACCACAGCCTCCAGAGTGTTCAAGTGCATGATAGTGGTCAGAGCTCAGTTGAGACTACTAAGATTTCAGGTGTTTCCTTATCTCGATGACTGGCTCCTCTCTGGTCCCACCAAGCCTCTGCTGACTCAGACCAGGGACTACTTGCTCCAACTATGTCTTCAACTGGGCATCTCAGTGAACTATTCCAAGTTTCATCTCTCCCCCTTTCAAGTCCTGGAATTCATTGGTGCTCGTCTGGATACTGTGGCACAGATCATAGGCTTACAATAGACAAGATATGAACACATTACAAAGCCAAGCATCACACATCCTCTATCTTCCTTCCCCCTTCAACTAGGTTTGCCTTACAACTTCTCAGATATATAGTAGCTTCCATAGTTCTTGTACCTTTGACAAGGTTTTACATGAGGGCACTACAATGAACACTTGCGGTACAATGGTCAATAGGACATCATCCTCTAACTGCACCGATTCAAATTACAAATATTCCCAGTGAAAAAATAGCCTGGTGGATTCAAGCAGAATCTCAGGGCTGCTCTTTTATTCTTCCTGCTTCCGAGGCCACAGTGACTACTGATGCCTCCCAACTAGGGTGGGGGTGGGGGCATTACTTGGGAAGGACGGTCCAAGACATGTGGTCTCAGAGGGCAAACTCCACAACAACATTCTAGGAAAGAGCCGCATGTTGGTGGTCTGGTATATCAACAAAACAGGGGAGAACATGGTCCTACCCCTTATGACGAGAAGCAATAAGAATGCGGCAATGGGTGATCTCTTCCAGCTGCTTTCTATTGGCAATACATATTCCATGGAATTCCAACATGCTGGCAGACAAACTAAGCTGGTTCATCTTATCATGAGTGGTCTCTCAATCTGTTGTGGGGGAAATGATATTTCACCAAAGAGGCCAACTCTGCTGTGACCTGTTTGCTTCTCCTCTCCGTTCCAAGTGCATCAGATACTTTACTCCGATCCAGA